>NW_010549857.1:0-37011 GCF_000687285.1 Phaethon lepturus
ATTCTTGCATTGGTACCAGTAAAACAGGTTGGACTCCCAATTCCGAGACCTAATTGTAGCAAGGTAGACCAACAATTGGCATCACTGTTGAAAAAAACCACAAAGAGGGTTGGTTCATAACCCCCATGTTTCAGGCCATTGTTCCACTGCAGATAATGACTGAAACTGTAGGAAAAAGACATAAGGAAACACACTGGGGTAGTGAGGCTATGATTTCTAGTCTTCAAAATTCTCTTACTTGTAGTAGGGATGACTGGGATGATGACTGGGATAGTAAAGTCTGTAATAGCAAAATGCCCCATCTGTTTAAAAAATAATCCCATGAACAGGAAAAGACCACCCCCAGGGAATACTAAGCAAGGAAATTCCCCCGGAGATTATTGGCAAATTGATTTTTCTGAATTATCAAAACAAAATAATTGTAGATATCTCCTGGTGTTGGTTGACACCCTCTCAGGATGGCTGGAGGCTTTCCCCTGTCGCACCAACAAAGCTAGGGAAGTAACTAAGCTATTCCAGATGAAATCCCAAAAACTGTATTTGTATACATTGGTAAAGAGTGTAAGAGCCCCTTGTGATTCTACATTGGTGGATGATATGACTATAGATGTAAGTAATCACTCTAACATTTGTGTTTGTAATTTTACTAACATTAAGGGATGTGACTTTAATTATTCTGCTCCTGTTGTAACTTACCAATTACTACAGTCTAATTATACTTTATTCTAAGATTTTTTACCTGTCCCTACAGGAATGAATCTCACTCAGGTAAAGCAACTTTTACGACATGAGGATCTGAAACAGCTGTTGAAGAAGGTTCAGGAGAATGGACAAAAAACTCTAGTTACTGTCCATCATGATGTGGAAGAAATACATCAAATGGTAGAGAGAGTAAAAAAAGATGGAGAACACCTGGGTGGGACCCTCTTTTTGGGTGGTCATCAACTGCTACTGGAATTCTAAACAAAATACTACACCCTGTCGTCGTGTTAATACTTATCATATTATGCTTTATTGTGACTCTTATTCTTAATGTATCTTGAGATGTGTATTTACCCTTAATTACGGCAATCTAGGTGAGAATCCCAAAGAGACCTTACTTTGGAAGTCTCAAAGGGGGGAAACTGTCACAATCAAAATTGTTGATATGTAAATACGCACTTAGGAGGGGGACATGCTAACTACATGCTAACTGCTGCAATCAAAGTTGCTGATACCTGAACAAAAGATAAAGAGAACAATTCCTTTGGGGACCACAACCACCAGAGACCACCCAAGGGACCCCACAGGACAGTGTGGAGGAGTATGTGTAAAAGGGAGGGAAATTATGTAAATGACTTTGGGGAACTAATCAACATGAGACTGCTTTTTCCAGGAAATATAATGAATATGTGAATCATGACATGTATAAAAACACCTCCCTCTCACGAATTGGTGTGCATGTTAGGTGGAAGAATTCCCCATGCACCCAGCACCGAGTAAAGAATGCCTGCTCTTTAATACTACATTGGCATTAAAAAGAGTTCTTTCCCCCACTTTTTGGTAACAACAGCACCAGCATAAGTGAATATATTTCACCTGCCTCAAATGAAGGCAGCACCCTTCAGTTTGGGAACCACAAAACATAAGGAACAGGATGGGTAGAAACAATCACAGAACTTCAGTGTAACCAGACAATGAAAAGGTTTGGCAAAACTACCACAGAAATCACTAGTAAGTAGTGTAGATTAAAATCCTGCTATAACATGGTCTTCATACGATAGGGCCAAAAAGGACAAATGAACAAAAAGGACAAATACACAGCTAATATAAAGGCCATCTAGAAAGGGAGAACAGGATAGTGCTCCAGGCAAAACTTTGCCCTACCTGTGAGATAAAACAGCACATCAAGGTATAAATCACGTAATCATTAAATCCATGTTTAAGCCACTCAGATGAATAAATGCAAGTTTTTCACTGTCACAGACTTCATTACCATTACATGGCTTGGTCAGCTTGCTATGCACCCCTACCTCCACAGAGGAGGAATAAAATTTCATTCATGACATAATTCTGTAGTAACTCTTATGAGTACCTTACAGAGCACTTCAGAAATACCTTTTCCCATAAAATCAGTCATTTTGGGGAATTTAAGTGTAATGTAGGAACCTGGGTTAATCTTATGAAATTACTGGTTCATTTTACCCATTCACAGGCATATGTTGTCACTGTAATCTGTGCCCAGATCAAACAGCTCATGCTTGTTTAAACCTTAAGTTTGCTCTTGAATGGAAGCACTATGGAAACTAGCCCAACTAAGTTTACTTAAAGATGATTTGTCATCTTGATCATCTTAACTCTGAAATACAAGCTCTCCAAATAACCAAGACTGTGTACAATTGTAATTACACAAAACTAGTGAGGTGTATGCACCTCATTCATACAGCTATCTAACAGAATAGAGCATGACATCAATTCACATATAATTAATTTTGAATGTAAACATTGCTTGGACAGCAAAAAGGCCATTTGTGCCTTATGGTGCATTAAACAATTGTTTACTGTTTAAATGAGCACCAGAGCAGTTTTTAGCTGACATTGCTCTCCACAGGGTAATAATCACATCAGGCTCAGCCCAAGGAATGTACACATTTAGACCAGAATAGTTCCAATTGGAAGGGACTTACAATGATCATCTAGTCCAACTGTCTGACCAGGCCAGAGTAGACTGAGTGCAACCATATGATTGGGTTAATGTCAACATAGTGGTGACACTGTTTAATTTAGGTCTGATTACTTTCTATGCCTTACTAGTCACCCACCTCCAGAGGAGGGACTGATAAGAGGGACTTCAAGGAGACATATTGTTACAAGGAAGATAATAAGGACAGAAGAATGCTACTGGCCTGAAGTCAGCAATAATCCACAGTAACTGGGGTAAAGGTAAAAGAAGCAGGGGGAGATGACAACCACCGACTTGATTGAGGGTCTATACAAATTTGCCCCCACCACCTGTAAAGAGCATGTGTGCTGATTTACACGGCAAGCAAAGCTAATTTAAATATCACAAGCCAATAGCAAGTGATATGGTGATCACTAACCAATGAACATAAATTTGGGTGGGTTTTCCATTGTTTCTGCTAATCATGCAACAGGATAAATACACTGTAATTCCTTCCTAGCTAGCTTTGTGGAATTATCCCCTAGCACCCAACTTTGTGCAAACATGAAATAAATAAATATCTTGTCTCTGTGTGTAAGATCAGCTTATTGCACAACGGGTACCGGACCTCCCTTGTGGGAACACACCAGGGCTAAGCAACAGTTAACGTGTTAAAGACATCGTCCAAATGCCTCAAACACTGAGAGGCTTGGGGCATTGGCTACATCTTTAGGAAGTCTGTTCAGTGTTTGACCACTCTTGCAGTAAGGAAGTTTCCTAGGAATTTCCAAACTAAGAGGCTGTAACAAATGGTCTAGTTGTTGGAGGAAAGACAGGACTCCATCCTAATTAAGGGTTAGGAAATCCTTGGGTCAAAACCAGATCTGAATCCAAATGTCTCCAAAGATGAGTCTGGGGCATAGAAAAAGAAACTGTCTTTTGGAATCAAGACCACCTTCCATGACCACAGCTCAGTGACATAGGATTATATCTAGATCATCAGCCATGAAACTATGAAAACTAAAGAGCTTGTCATCTGAACCACGGACAACAAGTGGATTCTTCAGGGCTCATTTAAGGAACAGCTACACTTTAAGCATGAATACTCTCCTGGCATTTTCTTTCCAACACTTCACAGGTACCTTTGGTGTACTCATTCTTTAAACCTGGACGGTAGTATACACTTGGAGCTCTCAACATTCTAATCCTACCCTGCAGATTGTATGAAAAACAACATTGATAATTGTTCGGAGACGAGTAAAGGGTCAAAGAACAGTGTCATTAATGGACCAGTTTTAACTAAAGAGAAGTTTTTTTATGCAGCAGGATGGTAAGGAACATGTTTAGACCCCAGCAGATCAAGAACCATTAGAAAGATCATTTGCAGCAACAGGATTCTTCTAGAAAGAAAATAGAAGTCTGCCCGCTAATATGGTCTCTAGATTGTAGACTGTTCCTTCCCACTGCCCTTTCCAGGACAAAGAAGAGTAAGAACAAAGAAAAGATATTCATAGTAAAGGATAACATGAAACAGAAAGGGATGAACTTACGTAACAGAAGGACCTACTTTAAACACAGGACCTACTAAGGCAGTAGAAGTGAACTGTTCAGACCAGTCAGACTTAATCTATTTGACAGATGTGCCATGTGTCAAACTCCACCACAGAGATGCTCTATTTCTACTCAGGACTTCCTGAACAGAAATAGGCTAGAGCAGGGAAATACCAGACTGAGTGTAGAAGCACTCCACACTGTACGTAATTGTTACATGCACAGCAAGCCCAACCCTTACAGACAGCACTGGATTTATGGCATACGTACAGACTAAAGAAACAGTAAAATCAACATTTTTAAAGACATTAAAAATGAATGTTTGAGATTCCAGACTTAGGGCAGATAGATGGGAGCTACTGCATTTGACCTTGACAATACTTATCATTTTTTGTTGGCCTAATACTAGATGAGAACTGAACTTCTTTCAAAACATTTGTTGTCTGTTTAAAAACTGCAGGTTGCAAAGTCTTGGGATCATTAATGCAAGTAGGAAGCACACCAGCGACTTGTAACTACTGAAGAAAAACGTTGTTAACAAAAGGAAAGTTTTATAACTGGAGGTAAAGATGCCAGTTTTCTTATCAATCTATCATAAACTCAATCTGCATGTATTTTGCAAATATTGGTTCAAGATATCTTGCTTCAAGATTTTACCAAAGTTCAGATTTGGAACAAGGAAAAACCACATCAGAAAAAGTGTTATGCTACAGTGAAAACTAAACTCACTGGAAATACTGATTAAGAAACAATCTCCCAGATGGATTCTCTGGTGGTTACAAATTCACATGTCAGCTTAAGGTATACAATGAGAAGTAATCCAAAAAGCCCCTAAAACAACTCACAAGATTTCCATTAAAGTGAAGCTACTGTTCTATTTCTTTTCATGCCAATGAATTTCATTTCACCCTTCAAACTATATTTATCAGATAAGAAATTGTTCCTTCTCCAAAACACTGCTTAAATTAAAACACCAGTTAAATTAAGTACACTTCAAAAACTGTGAAATGTTTCTGTTTGGAAAGTGTTATTATCAACACTGTGCATTATTAGTAAAAACGATGAACTGGAACTTAAAAAAATGCCCTGATACTAGTACAAAAATACAGCTAATGCTGTCACTAAGATGTGACACAAAATCATTCCTTGAGCTAGCTATAGGTAGTTAAAATTATCACTGTAACTGGACAAAGTTTACATACATATTCATATAAATCAACAAAGAATAAAAGCAAAGAAGTGATAGAGGTAGTTAGGGATGAAGGCAGTATTTCCTACAACATAGTATGACCCACAAAATCCAAATCTCAGCCTTTCAGATGCTTGGAGATGTTTTTAAGGGAGAAGCCACTACCTGAGTATTCACAGACCAATCAAGGAGTTACACACACCACCTGAGACTTTAACTACTAGGATCAGAGTCCCTCTGCAGTGGGAGACTCCAGTGAGCTGTCGGGTGCCCCTTTCAACTCCCCACACTCACTCACTGTCGGGCACACCCTTTTCCCTCAGCCACAACCCTAGGTTTACCAAAGCAGAGTCTCTGACATGAAATACATATGCCAAATGAATGTATTAAGTGGTATGGTGGCGATGAACAGCTTGAGCTGGGTGCCCCCAGAGAGGGACCCTGAACAGAAGAATCTCATGGCAATTATACCCTTACAATCTAAGTTTCCCTCCCCTTACAAGACAGTTCAGTCCAATAGCGATATTTGGGTCTGGGGTTTTCTTGTTCCTCACTGGATTCTTTCACTGTCTCCAGGTGAGCCGTTCTTTTCTTTTCTCGAGGAGGCAACTTCTGCTGATGAAGGTGGCTAACTTATCTTCCTAATTTACAGCAATTTCGGGGCCTTCCCTCATGTAACTAAGAGTTCAGTATAAGTTCATCAGTATGTAGGTAAAAGTTCACAGCTTGCAGCCTAAGGCTTTTTACTAATGCTATACAATGGATTCCACCTGAACTAAGAAGTGACTCCTACAACAATGCTGCTTCTCCTACAGTAGGAGTAACATGTATTACTCCTACTGATTGAATAATATTCAAAATAACAAGTAAATTAAAGTTAAAATTATGCATTAGTGAGGACAAAAGAAAGACTGAAAGAACAAGGTGTAAGTAAAATAAACTGCTCACCATTAAAAGGTATTCCACTGCTCTGTCAGGATTGTTGAAGCTGGCCCTCAGTGCTGCAATTACTTGCTCTCGTTCGTAGCCCATTGACATGATCTCAGTCACCATATTCTCATAGGACTGACCTGTCACTAGAAGTAACATGACCACCGTTTTAGGGGAATAAGGCAAAAAAGGCACAAAAAAGTTTCAATGGATAAATTTCATTTCTATCCAGATTGGAGTCATTCATTGAACAGTAAAGAATAGCTCATATTAAATTTGCCATGGTTCTGTTACTTTAACTCCAAAGATATCCTGGTGGTTTCATTATACATTTGATTGTAATAGTAGAGAGTAATGAACACAATGCAAACTTCTATTGAAAAAAGCAGCACTTGCGATACTTCTGTACTTGTAACCAAAATCATTCCCTCTCTATACTCTCATCTAAGGTCAACAGCATCCTCACAGCTCATGTTCAATTCCTGATGTAATCAAGAAAAGTCTCCTGCAGTGTAAGTTTGGAAATTAAACTTTCTAGGCAGAAATCTGCCTGTCAAACTGTTACCCATTAAGGTTTTTCCAAATAAAGACATGCTATGGCTAAATTGATGACAAATAGTGATGACCAGGCTACAACTGTATATTGCTACATGCTGATGATGAAGATCAAAGTCATTTAATCAACTTAACATGGGCAAACTCAAGTCAGGCAGAAGACTTAAAGTTATATGTAGGGAAGTTACTCAAGACTTCAATGGGGGTTCAAGAGATCAAGTGATCTCATTTAATTCATGTGTATTTGACTAGACATCCATCACATCAAATCCCCCACCTCTACAGCATAAATGGACTGAAGCTGGCCCCCACCTGCAGCCATTAAGACAAAACGGTACACACACTGTATATATGGAGCAATTTAAGGACAACTGATCACTATGCTAATGACATCGTAGGGAATATTATTCTTTCTTTCCATAATCTATTTCACTTCTCTTTCTTAAAAGTAGACAGCAGGTTTAACAATTCAAAACAATAACTATTCTATTATAAAATAGTAATTGAGCAACATCTTTAAGGTTATCTTCCCATACAAAAAACAGAAAGAAAACAAACCCATGCATTGAAATAAACATCCCCTTTCTTCAAAAAAGCTATTTCTGACCTCAGTGGAACCCTACTACTGACTCTGTAACGCTAGCAAGTTAGTGTCAGGATAGTTAAATAATTAGCAGTCACCATAAAAAACAACAAATAAAAAAAAAGTACAGGAAAAATACTGCTAGAGCTACTCTGTTAAGACAAGTCAGTCACAATTAAAAGAACCAAAGGAAATATCAAGTTTTATTCCCTTAGGGAGAAGGTGTTCAACTCAAGCCAACATTAATACAACCACATTGCTTTGTTTTTAAAGAATGCTTCTAAGTAATCAGTGGATATATGACTGAGGGCAATATACTCAAAAACAAATAATAAAACAGCCCTAGCCCAAGGATACTTGTCCATTATCCATAAAGATAAATAATGGATTTAACGACCCTTGACTAATTTTAGTATTTAATGTTCTGACTTCAAAATAATAGTGCTAACCTGAGTTTAAGGAATGGTAAGTTCATGTCTTCACATACAACTACAAGATCAATCATTTTACATCTACTTCCATTTTTTCACAGACATAAAAAAAATCCTCGCTCTAAAGACACGTTATTTCTGTATATAACTTCAGAGACACAAAAATTGTCCCAATACAGTGATTTTGCTAAACTTACTGCTCATGTTCTTTCTTACACATCACTAGTTCACCCTTACTATTGCTAACAAACTAATCAAGGTAAACAGCAGACAGAACACCTTCTGACCTAATTAGTTACTACTTCAAACATTTCTAGTAGTGCTCTTTCAGTATAAGATATGTAGAGACTAGAGCAATATGAGAGATTTGGTACAGAAAAAAAGATGCAAGGTCAACTTGCTCTGGACAGACTGCTTCTAAGCCAAAGAAGGAAACAGAATTACTGCAAATTTAGGCACATGTACCCTATATACAGTCTAACTACACAAGTAATGTAAAATTAAGACCAATAATATTTCAGGAATTGCACACCAGCAATGTCATGTTACAGAGCTAGGTCTATCTCTACATGGTGCTACTAGGAATGTTGGTGAGATGAATGCTGAACTGATTCTACTGTTCGTTTTTGACTTTCAAATAACATTTTAAAGCCAGATTAACTTTCAAATCCAGCTCATGACACTCAATGCAATAATTCTTGTCCCATGCCCTAAAGAAAGCATAGGCTGCTCCAGTGAAAGACATGGTTGCACAGGAACTGCAATATCTGCAGATCTTCATGTAGAACACAAAGTCACATTGTTTTTCAGTCAGCATATTTAACTGAAAACAAAAGCAATTCAGTAGAAACCAAGCGTTTTTAAAGTGAAGTCAATTATCTTCAGATAATGTAACTGAGAAGCCACAGCAAGAACATGCCTAGGATCCTACTTAGGATGTAAAAACATACAACATTAATTTCTGCAAGCAAATTCCTTTTAAGACAGTTTGTAAAGAAAAAGAACCACAGAGTTCATGCCTATTGCCTTTGAAAACTTTTTTGGCATATAACCCCTGCAGTGTGCTTACCCTGGAAATTACACTCAATGCCTGTTCTTTCCAACCTGTTAGTGACTCGTGAGTTTACTGTATCAGATACAAATCAAAGAACTTTCATATAAAATGAATAGTGAGGTGATGCTCTCCTGCTACATTGAAAGATTATTTTTTTTCAGATAACTGACTCAAGATCACCAGCTTACTTAAACTTGTTAGTCACTATTGTTAACATGAGTATTTGTGATGACCACATCTTGACTACTAAGGTATAATGAATGGTTAATGAGGCCTGCAGCATCTTTGGTAGCAGCAGTCACTTTAAAAATTCAACAGAAGTCAACTGGTTGTCTCCTACAGTATCTATCAGCTATTTAAGCTCACACATTTCTTCAGCCTAAAACAGTATGTCATAACATAAGACCTAAGCAGCAGTTAGGGAGACTAAACCTGGTGGTTACCACCAATACACGTAAGACATTACTACTGCTCCTAAATCACCTTGGCCTGCTTAATCACAACACCTGCCTCCAATATATCCACACAGCCCTAGACAAAAATGTGAAACTCTTTAATTAGTTAAACTTTCTGTACCAACTTGCAGCTTAATGTTTGCAGAGCTAAGACAAAATAAAAACCCCAACTCCCCCTTATTTCTGTGTTTTAATTTGTTACATTAAAAAAAAAAATCCCCCCACAAAAAATTTAAGCAGAAATAAGGAGGTGTGGGTTTGCCTAGTAACTACTTAGCTACCAGAATCAACATAAGTGAAGGGCAGAACTTTCTATTGGTTTTACCCTGTTTATTCCACTGAAAAACAAAGACATTTGAACTGTCAAAAGAAAAGTGAATTGAGTGTAAGTATATGGAGGCATTCACTCCTCAACCCAGCCAGCAGCAGATTTGGTGAATTTATCTAGTTAAATGTGTCAAAAGACAGCACTGTCAAAGCTGGAACAAGTGAATAACAAAGGCAGGCATTTTATCAGACCTGCACACTGGGAAGCAAAAGGTGAAAAGAAAAGCATACACATATTTATGTCCAGTCTTCTATTTAAGCCACTTCAAACTGAGTAGTTAGAAGAGAAATTAAGGCAAATGGGAAAAAACAAGGAATGATAAGGATCTTCCTTTTACATAACAAAAATATATGAAGTGAAATATTCTTCAGTAAAATTTTTGATGCTGGTTCTAAGATACCAACTTCAGGTCTTAAAGAAGAGTAATTCGATTATAACTTTTACAATGACAGATACAGAAGAGAATGTCAACATCTGCTAATCCGTCATTTGTTTCTGCTGCACCAAAATAATGTCTACATTAAAAAAACACTCCACTTACCAAGTGCACTTATAGCATCCTCAAAAAGATTTGATCGAGATGTATCACCTGTTGTACTGTAAGACGAAGACAAGTGCAATGGTAATTACAAAACTTTGGAAAACTTCCTGTTTTTCAAAAAAAGAAGCAGCAGCTATAACTCTAATAGCCCCTTTTGTTTCTAAAAAATGAACAAAGCTTTCCAAAGAGCTCTCTTTTGGTCTTATAGTGAGACCACGTTTTACAAACTTACAATACTACCATTTTTAACACAAGGCCGACCTCCCCCCCTACCCCCCAATAGCTTGGCTCTTGCCCATCTGCTCAGGGATTAGCCATCTGCTTGCTTGAATGCTTTAAAGGGTGGGAGAACAAGGTAGATTTTTCAAAAGCATACAGCAGTCTCAATAACTGCTTCCCCATAGACACTGGTTTGACCCCAGTGAGGACCAAAGGAGGTCAGTGGCAAGCACTTATTAATTTTTCAGTATCCTACTTTCCCAGGAATATAAACTGCTAACGTTTGCAATTACTCCATCTCAAGTTATCAAAGCTTTTAAATTACAGGATTAAAGGCTCACCTCCATGAACACCAAGGAACACAGAGGCACAACACCAGGCAGAGGAACCCCAGTTAACTCAGTCAGAGCCAAGGGTGCCCCTCTCCCGGCTCCTCCTCTGGGCTGCAACTTAAAGCATCAGCCTCTTCATCTCAGAATGACACCCCTAAGGGGTCAACAAGAGAGGCTCTCCAAGTCTCCTTACAGAGACTGCCTACAGGGTGGTGTAACTCACCATGGGGTGCCAGGAAAAAGTGTTCGGGGATTGTGCAAGACTTATTATGGGGTATCTAGGGGAAGAACCAAAGGCAGGGAAAGAAAGGGAAGCATCAAGGCACCCTGCAGATGAAAAGCATGGGTAAAGAGAGTGAAAAGAGGAGAGAAAGGGCCAGTCACATGTAAACAGCACTTGCCTGGCCATGCTCTGCACCTGAGCATGAGCCCATCCTGCCTTCTAATTAAATTCCATTTCTAACTATTTTTCATGCTAGGGGGTCTCTCTGTTCTACATGCATGTGTGTGTACGGAAGTCTAAGTGCCCACAACTGGATGGGGAACCATGAGTCACAGGGATCCACACATCTGTGGAGCCAGTGACTGCAGAGACCAGACACTGTGGAAGTCTCAGTACCAGCAACCGAAGAAGAGGCCACAGAGGAACATGCGCCTGGGGTGTTGACAACTGAAGAGACTAGAGCACGTGCATATTCTGTGTGGATGCATACGCCGACGTGTGTGTAATCACCAGCAAGCATCAAGCTTGACTACAGCGAGTAGGATAAGATGCTTGAGAGCTGGGTATTGAACAGCTGTAAGTCAAAGTCAGCTGCTGGAGAGACTGAATGGTCTGAGAGAGATAATGCTGGCAAGACTGTAACATCTGAGGGTCAGCTATGGTAAGGTCATAGGCCTCACCCAGCTAGTGGAGAGACCTGTTCCTGTGTCCATGAATGAAGCAACTGGGAGACCAGGGGATCTAGGGACTAACTACCAAGTTGAGTGAATGTCTACAGCCAGTTCCTGGATGGATCTTCAAAAAGAATGTATCAGCAACTGCAGCAGGGTTGCAGGGCTCAGGCAGTCACATGTCCAGGTACCAAAAGCCTGGGAGACTGGGAGATCTAGGGGCCAGCTATCAGAATAGCCTGTCTAAGGCCAGCTACTGGAGAAATTCATATTGTTCATTTGCATGTTTGTACATATGTATTTTGCACTAGTGGGCTTTGCCTTGAGTGGCCAGAGGGGAACAGCATGCAACTGCTGGTGTTGTGTCGTTGCTTGAGTGCTGTTTTTCTCCTGCCTCTGTTGACCTATGCAGCCAGACACACACACGTATATTACACACACACACACACATTTTGTGTGTAGGTATGGGAATACATATTCAGTCTTGATATTTGATAGACTTAGGGACATGGAATTGCAGCAGCCTCGCATCTATCAGGCTACCAGAGTCATCAACTCCTATCAGGAAATATCATCAGGTTAACCTGAATCAGTTTTCAGAAGATGCCACTAAAAATCTGACAAGGCATTTACAGAGATGCATTTTTTATGTTAGAAAAAACGTGTTCCAACAAGAATGCTTCATTAGTATCTGTAACCAATAAGATTTACAACTAAAAAAGATCAAAGGCAAAACAGGACATCAGCTTGCCTGGTCATGGCTCAATAAATCTTCACCAGCCTTAGTAATTTAACTTCTAAAGCAAATGAGAAACAAGGAGTGCTTACTGAAATCAAGGCAGGTGGTAACTACAATGTATTTGCTAAATTATTCTCTTGCTTTCAGTTAAGTATGTACACTGAGGCTCCCTTACTGCAATTTTACAACACTTCAATCTTTAGATGGAAAACCTGGAAAGCACTGTTTCAGTATCAAAGATTTAATCCTGTCTTTGAACCTACTGGACAAACTGAACAGCAAAAAACCCCACCTATTAACATTTAAAAAACCCAACCAAGTTATTTGACTGACATGAAGTTTCATGTGTATTCCACTTCCCAGAACTGCAAAATTAAATCATCAACTGGGATATTTAGTCCAATAAATTTGTGGTAACATTTTCAAGATATTAGGTAATTGCACATTTTGTTTCTTTATTATCAAATCAGTATTTGATGTTTAAATACAAACACTTCAAAAATTCATGTCTTGTGCACCAATATTCACATAAATAACACAAATAACTGAAAACCTGTGTATGAAAAATGAGAACTTGATGCTATGCTGAACTTCAAGGGCCATTAAGTTATAGTTAACAAACATTTTCATCCCATGTAATACTTAAGCAAACTTGGTGAGCAAAAAAAAAGCCACAGTATAAAAAGGGGATGAAAGATCTAAATTCCATTTGATTTTCTTAAATGTAGAGAACTGAGGTTAAAAGCTACTCAAACTCCCACAACTACCTGCAGATGGGCCAAGGAGCATTCAGAACAAATAAGCTTGCAGCTTTAAGACATTGTATGATTAAGAGCGATACTTTATCCTACATTTTGCAAGAAAAAGCTCTTTCCAGTAGTTAAGAGACTCTTACAGCAATAAAGAATTTATGGTTCACATCTAACTAGCATGATTCAAAACACAATCAGAGGTCTATGAACAGGACAGGACACATCTCTCTGCAGTCTTTAAAAGCTTTGTGAACAGTAGATCCCCACACAGGTGAATATCCTCAGTCTATAAATAAGCTTGTGCTACAGTAAGTCTGAAACACCTAATGGGAGCACAAGTTCTGTGTCACTTAAGTATTCAGTCTGTAGGTTTAGTCCCAAGATCACACTTCCCACAGGAGAAGGTGGGGAGGGACACTTCTTGCCATCAGTAATGTTATACTTGAGCCAGAGACTGAAGCTACAGTTAAGAAGAAAAATTATGTAGAACCAAGAGTTATTGATCTAACACTGTAGTGGAAAATTCAATTTAAAATCAAAACTGCAAGCAACAAAAATGGACAGGGAAGCCATTTTTGGAGGCTCATTCATACCTGTCAGTTGATGATGGGCTGACAGCAGTTGGTGCCTCAGGTGGTTTTTCTCCTGGCTCCTCTTCTTTAAGAGCACTCACAGGCACAGATTCACAAGCAACAGCATCTTGTGCTGGTGGTGGAGGGACAGGAGCTGGCACAGGGGCAGCAGCAGGCATTGGTGCAGCAGGTGGTGTGGGAGCTGCAGTTGTTGAGCTAATAGCAGTAGTAGCAGTTGACTGCTGAGTTGCTCCAGCTGCTGCTTTGGTCTATAGGAGGATAACAGAATTCAGACACAGCACAAAGCTCCTAAACCCATGCTGTCTGTAGTCAACACATTGACTAAGTTCTGTTAAGACCACTTGTGTTAGACATTGCTGCCTCAACATCAAACATAACATTAAAACATTGCAAGACATTAAACCTGTAACACCTTTTATTGTGTTTAAACAGGCAACTGACAGGGTCACTGAAGTACTTAGACACTTGAGCAATCACACTGTATGAAGTGAAATGCAAAGATAAGATATAAATATTTATTGACTGCATTACTCTAAACCTGAAAGCAATTTTGTGTTTTACAAAAGCACATTTTTCAGAAGAAACTAAAACAATTGTCAAAAGACATCTGACAAGCATAGCAAGCATGTTTTCTCACCACTCAAATTTGGAAAAAAGTGATAAAGACAAAAATCACGTTTCATTATGAATGCTATTTGCTGGAAAATGAGATGCTAAAAAGTTTAAACTTAACGTGCAACAAGTTTTACTTAAGCACTCTTTACCTTCGAAGCACTACATAAATAACATTTTACATACCTGAGTTCTATAATGAGCACCAAAAATCCAGCAGAATCAAGGGCTACTACATATACAGCAACAAATTTAGAGTGGGTAACACTTGCATGTAATTATGATTTAATCTTCACAGATCTATTGGAAACAGGGATTTTGCTTGAATGCAGCATTAATCCCATTATACAGAAACTACATTTTTCAGAACGCATGTAACTGCCAGCTAAGGTATGGAATTGTGTTTTTGAAAGCTCTATCACTGTAGTCCCTTACCTACAAACATCCTTAAGGAGTGACAAGGCTGACCCCCATCTCTGCTTTACCAAGAGGAATAGTTAACATTAACAAAACACAACTACTTATTCAAAGTGAATCACTTTCAGACAATGTTTGCTTAAACTACAAAAAATGTACCTCCTCCTCTTTTCTGAAATGAAAGGTTGAGAACTAATAGCTTCCAACATCATAGGCACAATAAAGAACATTTTAAGAAGCTTTTGGAGAATAACACTGAAAGACATATGAGCATCAGTTACTGGTTGTGCTTACATGACAAGGCAAGTCTTATCCAGAAAAGAATCAATGAAAAGGAAACTGAGCTTAAATACTTAGCAAAAAGACCTAACAGTGAAGAAATGTCCAACTCCAGAACACAGGTCCTTTAATATAAGAAGGCATTGCATTTATCAGTTCTTCAGAGGTCTGTTTCTTCTGATACAAACAAAATGAAAGCTGTACTCCTGAAATCCCAGCTGCACCTGTTTTCTTGTACTAATAAATGCCTCTCCTCCACACAAACCACAGACTAGAATGCTGTTTGTTCAGGAAGAGAGCCTAACAATTATGTTCAAACAGCACATCTGATGAACCAATGCCAGATAAAAGTGAAGGGCAACTGAATATAGTTTTCCTTTGTCAGAAGCTGGACCTCTAACTCCAAAATTCACTTCATGTCTCAAGACAGAGTTGAAGCCAGTTTTATTCAGATCCCAAGGGTCTGGAATGCCTAGAAAAACAGTAGCTTGATTCCCAGAAGCAATCTGGTGACTGGTTACAAGGAGAGATACTTCAAATACATGTCACAGTCACTCCCTTTAATTTGCCATTGCAGTAATTCAAAACTCACAGGTCTGTTGATTGGCATATGTATCCTTTCTCTACTGTTTTAAGCTGTTGAGCTTGACAAAAGAAACAGCCATGAGTTTTGAAAAGCAACATGGCAAGACTGGAAAAGTTCTGTAGAGAGGATTTAGTAACAAACTATCAGGTTCCCTTCTTCCTTTTAATATACCACTGGAAAAATAACAGAGACAAGAAAGAAGAAACAGTAAAATCAACCACTGGCAAATTTTTTCTTTTATATAAATATTCAGCACAGAACAGCAACAATCAGTGTAGGCAAACTAGGACTGTGAAGCAGTATTTCCTATCTATTCACACACGCATTTACTTTTACTGTTGACCAAAACTTTCACATGATCAAATTCTACTGTTTTTAAGGATAGGTATATACAATCACTCACAGTGAAGAAAAAGAATTAAATTAATGCAAGTTCCTTTTCAAAAATAAGGACTACTTACTTTTGTCACCATAACCACCACAAAGTTCTTCTCATCTATTTTGTACTCTTTTAGAGCAGTATCATCGTTAAGGATTTTACCTGGCAAATTAAACAGATACAAATTAAGTTATTTAACAGATCTTTAGATGATCTTGGGATTCCCTCACATAAACACACTTCCAATAAACTCGTAAAAACATGTTATGTAGATTTAGAAACAATAATAACCCTACAAAAAGTTTTTTGGCTATTAAGCTTTGGCAGTAGAGCTACCAGTAATTTTTCTTCTATGATGTCCACAGTACTAGTTAGTTTGAAGGCTGTTGCTGTAAGTGTTGAAGATGCTTCAAATAATTTAGAACAGAAGTGTTAAATCTAGAGAAAGATTTACTGGACCTTTAACACAGATACAAATAATGTAGAGGATACAATATGATTTATTATTATTATTATCTAGCCTACAATAAGCTTAACTGAATAACTTACGCCTGCTTACACACTCTAAACACAGTAAGAAAATTCCTTCCTGCTTATCTTCTGTCTGCCCTTTGGATGTAGTATCTACAGCTCCCTACCACAGACTAAGTTTGTCTGCATTAGATAAGTTTGCGACTTTGCAACTTTAAACAGTTTGTTCTTAGAAGAATGATAAAGCGTTAGAAAAAGCTAGAACCATTCCATATGCTGCTACCTTGACAGAAGGATGAAAAAAGTGATCAGGCAGAACCAGAAACATTTGTTTGTTATTCTATCACTTCTGACATTTCATAAGCAGAGATGGTACTGTGGCAAAGTTGATTTGCCTCAGATCTACAAGAACTCCAAGACACGTTAAACCACATAAACTTTTTTGGGGGAGATAAGCAGATTTAAAGACTGTACCATAAATCAGAAAATTAAGTCTGTCTGTCAGTAAGTTTTATAGCACCTACTTATACTGAAGAGTTTTCAGGAAATATTTTACGATTTTAATAAATTCATTTTCTGAAGATGTGCCAAGGACCGTTTCCCTATGTCAAGAGGAAAATATGCATTTTAATAAACATTCTCTGTGCCAGTGGATTACACCACTTATATGTAACCATCAGGACATAACCTTATCCTGGTGATTGCAAGGAAATCAAGCAATGCTTTTGGAACCCAAAGGAGGTGGCACTCATCTACTCTCTACTGGTTTCACCAGTCTTGCAAGTTAAATACTCAAGAATATATTTTATGTACTGTAGTAGTAGTAATACCTGTAGCAGATGGTGCAGCACCTGACTCAGAGCCTACACAGGTTTACTTACAATTTTCTGGTTTATAGGCATTTTGGGGAAGGAGCTTGCACAATGTATATACACAGATATCCTATCTTCTCAGGACACATCACTTTCAGGGTTTCTAGACTTTACCCTAACACAGATGACAACACAACAGATCTACCTCACTGCTGATTAGCATGTTTTTTTTTTTTAAATTTGCAAATGTTTTTAATAATAAATGGTATACTTTTAATCAGGTTCAGTTAGGATGTCACTCATTAAAATGAGCTTTAGAATTTTCATAGTTCGGTAAAGCAAAGTAGATCTTTTTGTATCTCTTGTCCAAGAAAAAAAAAAATACAATCAATCTTTAGATGATCTTCTATTCTAAATCTTATTTCACAGAATCACTAAGGTTGGAAAGGACCTTCAAGATCATCAAGTCCAATCATTAATCCAGCGCCACCATGTCCCCTAAACCATGTCCTGAAGAGCCACATCCACACGTTTTTTGAACACTTCCAGAGATGGCAACTCCACCACCTCCCTGGACAGCCTGTTCCAATGCTTGACCACCCTCTCCTTGTGAGAATTATATAATGCTGCAGATAAATTCTGGCTTCTGAAAATACTCAAGTCACATCATATGATCTTATACAACCTTTGATTTTTTTTAATCAGAGACATAATATTAAATGTCATGCAATTATACATACTGCACAAGGCCTTCTGCCGCCTTCTTATTTCTTTATTATACATGCGACATGTTTTTGATGCGCATTCCCTTCACTGTAGTACAAGGGACGTAAAACTTGCTAAGAAACATAGTCCTGAGGAGTCCATACAAACATGGAGAGACTCCCAACTTATCTTCAATTAGCATCTTTCTATTGTGATCACTGGTTTTAGATTATTGGAAGTGGAAAACTAATACTGTTTACAAAGCAGTACACTGAAGTAGTAAAAAGACCACCAAAATTTCTTTCAAGCACAGTTTGAGAGGAAAAAGCACTAGAGGATGTACTGGAATAGAACTTCAAGTTCTGACATAATCAAAATATGAGAACAAAAAACTGGATCTGTGAATTAGTGCCAGAATGGACCAGCCAGGTAGAAAACAGCTTAAAAAAAAAAATCTAACCACATAAGCTCAAATAAAGTAACTTCATGTCTTTATCTGATGTTAGCCTGCTTTTTACTAATACATAAGACATGTTTCTCATGACAGAGCTTAAATGTACTGAAAGTACCTTTCTGTTTAGCAAGGATTTGGTGGTGAGTTTCTTTTGGTAATGCAAAAGAAACAATCTGATTTTTAATTCTCTGAGGTATATACAGAAACACTTCAGCTATACACTGCATAAACTGAACAAAAGACAAGAATTACCCCAAAAAACATGTGATGTGATCTGCTTAAATCCTGATTTCTTGTAACAAAAACTGTTTCTACCTCACGTAGCACAGCCCACCCAGCACTAAAGCTGTTAGCGTATCATGCTACAAGAGCAAAGATAACAGGCACACATGTATTAAAAACCTGAAAAATTCTGAGTCAAAATTAAGAGTTCCCTTCAACAATGAGGTTTGCTGTTGGTTTGGTTTTGTGAGTTTTGGGGGATTTTTTTTTTATCTGTTTGCATTTCCACATTGTAATCTTTTTAAGACTTAACATTCACACCAAAGTCAAAGAAGAACATAAAAAATAAGGTAGATTCAGATACAGTATCTTCAGAATATCCATTACCTGCATAAATTAGTTTTTGGCCAGCTACTGGAAAAGCATCTTTCCCCCTTTCTGATTCAATCTTCTCTTTCAGTGCCTTCACCTAAAGCACAGAAACAGTCTTAATGAAAAAAAAAAAAAGTTGTCTCACAATACAAACCTAATTAAATACACTTTGTTCTAAGTTTTAAATACTAAAAAGTAGGTTTCAGTCATATTTTGATTATGTCAAGTCTTCCAAAGACGTCATTGTAACCACCTGCAGAGCAACATGTTCCCAAATAATCTCTCATGCTTAATCAACTTCAGTAATTTCTCCTTGACAAGTCTTTAAGTATGAGTTTACAACACAGTTAAAAACTGAGAATTTTGGCACAAAAAGCTTTTATCTACTGACCTATTTCCCCTCATTGTTCTTTCTCTCAATGCAGGGAGTACACATGCTATACACAGCTGATAGCTTTCTTCATCACTTTGACTCTTCAGGACAAGCGTGTTTTTTTGGTAAGGTCATCATGACATTTGATTTAACTCACTGGAATGACTTGAAGCCTTGATATGCAAAGACTTTTGCAAACTGTCCAGTTGTTCTATAAAAGTAGTTTTCAACTCTTTATCCTCCCCCATAATTTTTGGAGCTTTGCATAGCAATTTTAAGCCTACACATGGAAGCGTTTTGCCTTATTTACTTGCTTACTATATACTGACATATAGTCCACACTTTCAGAGCACCACATACAATAGCTCACATGACATTGTGTTAGTTGTCATTTATCAGAATACCTGTATTCTCCAGAAAGAGTGCATATCGCTATCCTGACGAGATACAGGATGTTCCTGTAGAAGCATTTCTGTACTGATACATTTGAAACCACGTTTTAAGACAAAATGTCGGTATAGAAACATATATTCTTCTTGCTTCCTGAGAGACCCTCCCTCCCAATACATGTAAAACAAAAGACAACCAATCTGTTATGAACTTACTACTACAAATTAACTCCAACTTCTTAGAGTTTATTCTTTCTGAATATTCACAAGCTTTTTTTATGAAACACTGCAATTGAGATGAATATATGTAGGTATTTAAAACACATTTTTATGTGCTTAGCTGGTTATCTTGACGGCCTAATTGGACTGGCAACTACTTGTGCCACAGGTAGCTGTAGCATTACCATTTTTTGTTATTTTTCAAAGCTGTAGCTCACTGTTAGTTGCTTCAGTAGTAAATACCCTGAAATAGTATTTTCAGGTGCTAAATGGTAAATATTTACTGAGAAGTTGAGCATCGTGATTCTCAGCATAATTAAAATATGCCATCTACTTCACATACAAGTCACACTTCCTGGCTTCACTTTATTCTTCTGTTAATGATGTCTCAGAGCTTGTGTTACCATTCCCTTCATTGGTCCCCTCACTTCTCCCTCCCGGATTTTATTTCCGTGTTTCTTTATCAATCCCTTTACCAGACTAATCCTTTCAGTTTGGATGTTTGGTCCAAAGGGTAGAAATCAAACTTTAACACTCACAACAGAGCTTCATCTTTCAGCAGTATACAAGTGTTTGTTTTATGACGCTTCATGACCCAGTACAGGAGCCCTGCAGAATCAAACCTCTTCTCTAAGCCTACATCTGATGTAGGTGTTTACATCACTAGCCAACAAGGATACAAAACACAGCATATGACTTCCCTCTATAGGACTACACCAAAACAAGCAGCCAATCCCTTTTTCCTCAGCAGATGGAGTAAGGATACTTTTTGTATTCTTATTATACAGGCTATCCCAGCACCTGCCAAAAGCTTTAGAATCCGTCTCCAGCCAGCCAGTTGCTTTTCCACAGCAAAATTAACAGCAGCTCACTGCAACCCATAAGTCTTCAGGCAGGGTCAAACAATTACTCATTTTAGTAAGAATTTGCTGGTAATGTCATCGCTCTTGTGCACTTACTTTACAAAAGTCTGTTCTACCCCTGTATTTACATTTATTTTAAAAGAATATTTCCTTGAAGACTAAAACTCTAATTTGTGAATTCCTCCCCAATCATTATTCAAGTCTGGAAGCCACTCACCTTACAACTGAACAGTCTCCTTAGGCCACAGGAGAGCCTTACACAGGTAAGCCATCAAGCAGTTTCTCCTTTAAAGTATTAGATACTTTGGGCAACTTCAGTTAAGTGTCCTGCACGCACTAGGGCAAATTAACCCACTGAATCACATTAAAAGCCTGTTATATTTTCAAATGCCTCCTTTTTAACACACTGCTTACATATTCATATATTTATGCACCTGTACATATCACTCAAAGGTGATGTCTCAAAGCTTCTTCTTTCATTCACAGTCACCATATTTGACACAGATTTGATACAAATATTGTAATGTGATCAGTGGGTGTAATCTATTTTGAGGGAGGAAATTGTTTCATGACCACTGTACTCAATCAAGCTACTGATTTCAAACATCTACTTTGTCTTCCTCATGTTTTAGTGCTCGAGTTTTATTCCAGACTACTGTCTTTTTCCTACAAGGAACAAAACCAAAATCTGTTCTCTCAAAAAAAAAAATGGTTGAACAGCTAAACAGTGGTAGTTTAGGTTAGGATACACTAAACACATGTGTTAATTACCACACAATAATTGGATCTGTGTGAAGAGTTAAGACATTTACTGTAGTAAAATACTGACAGCAAAAGTTCAATGATCCATTTGCCTTTGCTGTCCACCTTGTGTGCAGTTTCCCCATGCTACAATGTAACTGCTGTATTGCAAGTCACTTGGGGCACTGCCCTCTTCCAAAACCTTCTGTGTAACTTTGTGACAAATGACAGTGCTATGCTTTCATCCCTTTGGCAGGTGGCCCTCCACTCCAGACAAAGGCAAACTGCAGTTTACACTATGGGGACAAGGGAATTGAGAAAACTGTGTTAGTTATGACAATGGCTGAAAAACAAGCAGTATTCATAGTATCACAGAACAGCTTGGATTGGAATAGACCTTTAAAGGTCACCTAGTCCAACCACCCCCATGCAAAAGCTACATCTGTAGCTCTTCTCTTGTCCACTGATGTGGTCACTCCGTCATAGAAGGCCACTACGTTGGTCAGGCAGGACTTGCCCTTGGTAAAGCCATGTTCACTATCTCAAATCACCACCCTGCCCTCCATGTCCCTTAGCATATCTTCTAGGAGGATCTGCTCCATGATCTTCCCAGGCACAGAGATGAGGCTGACAGGTCAGTAGTTCCCACAGTCTTCCTTTCTACCTTTTTAAAAAATGGGTGCAATGTTTCCCTTTTTCCAGTCACCAGGGACTTCATCTGACTGCCAGGACTTTTCAAATATCATGGAGAGTGGCTTGGCAACCACATCAGCCAATTCCCTCAAGACCCTGGGATGCATCTCATCAGGTCCCATAGACTTATGTATGCTCAGCTTCCTCAGGTGGTCTCGAACCTGATCTTCTACACTGGGAGGAACTTTGCTCCTCCAGTCCACATCTTGTGGTCCAGCCACTCGAGAGATGTGGGAAGAAAGGCTGCCAGTGAAAACCAAAGCAAAAAAGTTGCTGAGTACCTCAGCAGTCTCATCCATTGTTACCAGTCTGCCAGTCTTGCTCATCAAGATGGGTATGTTTTCTTTGACCTTTTCTGGCTGACATACCCATAGAAGCCCTTATTATTCCTTGTGTCCCTTGCCAACTTCAGCTCCAGTTGCACCTTGGCCTTCCTGACTCCACCCCCACACACTTGGGTAGCATTCCTGTACTCTTCCCAGGATCCCTGACCCTGCTTCCACGGCCTATACATTTCCTTTTTTGCCATTTAGTTTGCCCAGCAGGTCTCAACTCAGCCATTCCAGGCTTTTGCCTTCCTTTCCTCATTTCTTACACCTGGGGATCAACAGCTCTTGCGTTCTATGGAAAGCGACCTTAAAGGTCTGCCAGCTCTGTTCTGCTCCCTTGTCCCTGAGGGCAGTTTCCTAGGGGGTCCTACTGACTAACTTCTCGAAGAGCTGGAAGTTTGCTTTCCTAAAATTCAGGGTTCTGACTCTTCGCCTGCCCCATATCCCTTAGGACTGCAAAACTCCACCAGTGCATGACCATTGCAGCCCAATCTTGATGTCACCAATGAGCTCAACTGCATGGGTGACCATCAGGTCCAGCATCTCATGCCCTCTGATAAGGCTGTCTACTACCTGGCTTAAGAAGTTATCCTCCATGCACTCCAGGAGTCTCCTGGACTGCCTACAGCTTGCGGTGCTACTTTTCCAGCAGATGTCAGGGTGGTTGAAATCCCCCAGCAGGACGAGAGCATCTTGATGTCACCAATGAGCTCAACTGCATGGGTGACCATCAGGTCCAGCATCTCATGCCCTCTGATAAGGCTGTCTACTACCTGGCTTAAGAAGTTATCCTCCATGCACTCCAGGAGTCTCCTGGACTGCCTACAGCTTGCGGTGCTACTTTTCCAGCAGATGTCAGGGTGGTTGAAATCCCCCAGCAGGACGAGAGCCTGTGAGCACAACACCTCCTATAGCTGGAGTGAGAAGGCTTAGTCAGTAGACAACCCTTGATTAGGCAGCCTGTAGTAAACACCAACCATGAGGTTCCCTTTGTTTCCTTGGTTTCTGATTCTTACCCATAAGCTTTCAATCTGCTCATGGCTATTCTTAGCTCTTCAGACTCTATCCATTTCTTGACATAGAGGGCAACCCCTTTGCCCCTCCTGCCTTGCCTGTCCCTTCTGAAGAGCCTGTAGCCATCAGCAGCTGCACTCCAGTTATGGGATTTGTCTGACCAAGTTTCAGTCATGGCAACTAGGTTGTAGCTTTCTAACAGCATGGTGGCTTCCAACTCTTCCTGTTTACTGCCCATGCTGTGTGCATTGCTGTACAAGGCCCTGAAGTCTCTTTTGATCATCCTTGGACTACATCTTGCGGCTTCTTCGTCATCCACATGGAAAAGCAATAATGGGTAACCGCGAGGCCTGTATCAGGTTAGGAAGTTTCCTAGTGAAACTTAAGTTTCCTTAACCCAGACCTCAGAAAGGCAGCAGACTTTCTTAAGAGGAGGGTCTGCCTGGCATATTGGACCCTCTGTCCCTTCAGAAGGGAGTCACCTACAACTATAACCTTTGTTTTCTTTCTCATGGAGGTGGTCATGATACAGAGCATAGGCCTTTCCAACTTTGGCAACATCTGTGGTGTAGATGGACCATCATCCACATCACCCATTGACTGACCTTCCACATCCCGAGTCTCATATCTTTTGTACAGAGGCACGTGGGAAAGCAGGTAGGCAAGGAACAGGTTCACCTGCCACTCTGAGCATGGATTTGCCTCTATTTGCTCCTTTCCTTTAAACTACTGCCTTCTGCCTCATGCAGGGGAGGATACAGGACCCCCTTGATTTTTTATTTTTAGTGGCTGTTCCTATTTCTCTCTCAGGGAGGGCAAAGCATGGTTCCATCAGGCCACCTCTTTCTCAGACTCCCTAACACCCCTTAACCTTTATACTTCCTCTCACAGGTCTGCCACCAGGCTGAGCAGATCATCCACCTGGTCACACCTCACACAGTTGTTCTCACTACTGCCATCCATTAGCAGCCGGAGGCTCTGACACACCCCGCAGCCTGAGACCTGGATGGCTGCATGTTTCCATGGGACTTCTGTCTGGGTTGCCACATACATTCTGGCAAGTGCCGAGGACATGCCTTCCTGCCAGGTGGATACCATAGCTAAGCTCCTTCTGAGAGGATGATGGCCATCAACTGGACTCACACCTTGTGCTGGTAGGGTGACAATGCCCTTACTGCAAAACCTGCTCTCCTCACAGCACTCCCCAGGCTGCTTTGTATACGTGTGGGGGTGGCCACCATTGCTCTGGCAGTGCCCAGGTCTTGTCAATATCTCCTCCAAGAGCTGCCAGGGGGTCTCTCCACCATTCTGGCACTTCCCTGCCTCAGGAAACACCCTGTGCACTGAGATCTGCCATTCCAATGCAGATCGGGTGCGCTCCAGAGTGACTCACAGGGGCTTCAACTTTATACTGTAGTTCTAGGACAGCTGATACTGCCACACTGGAGGGTGGTGTTGCCTCATATTTAAACCTCAGTAGTATACAGTTAATCTCTGATCCCCACTGGGTTTTCACACAAGTTAGACATGGTTGGTGAAGGGTCATCCAACCACCGCCTGACTTTCCAGTTCTTTGACATGACTATGTATGGGACAAAGCAAATCTCTGTCATTCCAGTATTGTGTTTGGTGTTCCATTTGGTTCCATTTGAGTTTCAGCCAGCACTGATCAGTGATACCTGTAGTTCTATTACTAACGCTCCTTCTAAGAGATCAGGTAGTTGAGGTATCAAAGGGGTATTATTACTCATTTCTACAGTAGCAATGCTAAATACTCAATGTCTTTGTGGATCCTTAAAATACCTGTTCCTCAAAAAAGTCAGTGGCCAAGATGCAAAGGTAAGTCCCATTACAACATCATGAGGTTTACAGTTTCCTTTAGCAAGACCAAATTCAGATTCTACTACATGCAGCTTCTGCTGGCCTGTATAGAATAAGAGTTCGTATTAACCTACCTATGAGTTACTGCTATCCTATACATACTACAAATACACAAGCTCCAGGAAGAGTACTGTATGCACTGCCTGCTAGACTCCTACTCCAAGCATGAACCCTCAGGTTCCAGAAGATTACACCCAGGAAAACTAATTCAGCAGCCACAGGCAGTCTCAGCCTCATGGATATTCAAGAGACTGCACTTCAGCTGCAGAATCCCCTTCCACCATCCAAAAGCCCCCTTTGGATCCTACCGCTGACATCATTTTTATTAATATTGTGGTTTAGGTCAGGACAGACTAAACCCATACATTAATTACTATGCAATAATTGGATCCATGTGAAGGAGTTTAGTATTCGTTGCCTCGGTGAAGTAGTTCTTACCAATGCAAATACTGCTACAAAGATATGTGAAAGCAGTCATCTCTGCTTCTCATTTGCTTTCTGACAGGATCGGCGCTGCGAGCACGCTGCTCCTCCTGACTGCTGAGCTGGTGGTGCCAGCTGCCCTGGCTTGGAGCATGGTGACTCCAGCTGTGCAAGCTTGGTCCCAGGCATCCCTAGAAGTCCTCCACAGACAGGTGTCACAAACCACAGTGGTACTCAACACAGGAACAAACTACACATTTGCTCCTCAAAGAACAGAGGCAATCCTTGGCTAAAGCCTGACAATACTGTGGCCATAACTAGCTTCTTAAAGGAACTAAAAAAACCCTGGAAATGCTGAAAAGAGAAGGTCATTACAGTTTTCAATACTGATTGCCTTTATTCTCCGTACCTGTCATATATGTCAATCAGTTTAAGAACAGATCATGCACTAAATTCAAACACAAATTACTTCAGACACATTTCTCCATCTGACAGTTTACAAAAATCTAAAACAATTTTAAGTTTAACATAGCTCAGCTAATTTACAGTATTTTGCTAACTATTTCTATAGACACACTGCAATTTGCAAAGGCAAAGATCATTAACATAGGCCTCTCATTTAAAGGAACATTCACTCTTCTGTGAACTTTTGCCAAAGACATCTAATATGTTATGGTGATTGACAGTGACTTAAGACATGAGCCCTGAAGTATTAATTAAAAATTCTGTAATGTATTTCAAGTTGTTCCTATAAAACTGAAAATATACAAAACAGACAAGTAACTTCCAGAAAATACACGTCAGAATATTGTTTAACTGTTTTATATAGAATAGTAATTTATATAAGTGAACCTGTCATCTCTCAAATTAATTCACTTCAGTGATCATACCTATTCAAAGGAGCCAACGAAAAGGACTTTACTTAAGCCAACTCAGCTACTACAACTTGAATCTGCAAGAGAATACAGTCATATGCAGATGTCAGCATTCTCCTGCTAGAGGCAGAAGTTCAAGAAACACTCAGGTTATCATAAGTTTTTATAAGCAGTGCCTGCCTGTTCTTTTGGCTTTCAACACTGCCTATCCTAAGAGGACAAAACCACTTCATTTGCAGAGGATACAATACTAATTCTCAGGATTATCTATAACATCAGATACATCCAATTTAACAGCAGTGTGCTAGTGGCATAAAATTCCCTTTTGTAGTTCTAACTGGAGTAACCGAACACTTAGCACCCACTAAGAAGATCCCATGCCCTTAATTCTGCCGACAGAAAAGAATACATGAGCACTCCCTAAACAACCTGTGTGTCACCAGACACAATAGTCTGAACCACCTTCATTTAGTTTTAAACTGTAAATGCTCCCTTTTCACAAAAAAAGAAACAAGAGAGGTCTTCTCACTGCTCTTCAGAAAGGCAGCGGCATCTTCCAGCTAGTGGTACAGTGAGCCGCTGAAAACAGCAGCATCCTAAACTTTGCCTCTAACAAATTAGGTTGCTGAGAATCCAGACTTCAGCATCACCATCAGTTCAGGCTTAAATGAAAATTAATTTTGGGAAAGCACACCCAGCACATCCATCCGTCAAAACTACAAAGCAGCTTTAAGATATACAGTGAATCTCTGCATCCACAACATCATGATGTATTTTTCTCAAAAGTACAGATCCATAAACCAAACCATCAGGCTACCTAGCTTTATTCCACTTGATCAGAGTTCAAAATATTTCAGACCTCAGAGAACCCCATTTTCTTCTGCTGTAATAAATTTCACAGTAGAATAAAAAGAACCCATACTTTGTAACAACACATTTATAAGAATGAGCATCAACTGATCTGCAAATACTTACCCTAAAGATTCAGAAACAGCACACTTACACACTACAGAGCCTAACTTAGAAGACAAGATCATTTTCTTCTGCACCCCTATGAATTTAGATAGGAAACTCCCTACTATTCAGCTGTACTGAACACAATATCCTGCAGAATATATGCCTTGCAATCTGTTTAATTAAGAGTCAGAGCTGATCCAACTCCTAAGTGAAAAACTGAGGTCTTCCAAAGAAATACCGGTCCTTAACTGCATCCCAGATAGGCATCCTAAAAACAGGTTACATGAAACTGCTAGTGCTAAGTTGCCCAGTTGTTCCCTACAGTTATTTTAGCCAGCTAAGCAAGCAGGCCATGCTGGGCTCCATCTAGGCAAATGGTTCCTATAGCTCAGTACATTAGGCGAACGCCTTCCCTTCCCTCTCACACACCAATTTCCCTTTCTCTTACCTTATACACTATGCTAAAACAGAAGAGGAAAAAAAATCAGTTGATTCAAAGACATTTCATAACTCCTAATAAAAAAGCAAACAGTATACTTCTATCAATTTTAATTTATAATTACACAGGCTGTACAACACAGGGAAGGTAAATTTTTTTAATTTCTTGAGATCTATAGAGAAACGGAATAGGACCCTTTCCAACATCAAGCCACATACCCACCTCCCACACCACAATGTTCACCAAGAGTCTGATCCACCTTCACCTAAAGGCAAGTAAGGTAATTTGCTGCTTCTTCTACTACAAGGCTGCTACAAAGTTTATTCTGATGTTGGAAGCCTTTTCCTAATTTCCAGCCCAAAATTAATTCATGGACTATTGATACTTACTTGTTCTTATGCTGATGTTATAATTCAAGCATGAATAGCCTTCCCACCTCCCATGGTGCTTACCACTGTAAAATATTTATACTGCATTACCAAATCATCCTCCCATCTTGTGAGCTAAGCTAGCCAGGGCCCTTCAGTTTCTTTTCATATGGGAGTCTCTTGCATACCCTCCTAGCACCTCTTTCCTCCACCTGCTCTGGGAGAAATCCTGTGGGAACAGGTGGCCAGCACACATGTAGTAGATTGGCATCATTACTCTTAATGGAAGTTCCAGGACCTATGAGCATCAGGTCTTCATCTTTTAGTGAAGCCAACTGATTAATCTCAGCTGCTCATTTGACAGCCATTTCCAAAAGACTGACCCATAATCAGGCAGCCAAGTGCAAATGTTAAACTTTGTGTTCTTCAATTCTATCATGTTTCTATTGATTTGTACTCAAAATAGTCAAATTTTTATCAAATCAATAAAAGGACTATGAAAAAAATGTATCCCAAGACTAATTCTGACCAACCTTCATTACTAACCTACCTACAGTTGAACTGCTTCTCTTTTTGAGAAGAGACTCTGAGCAGAAAGGGATTTTAATCTACCTTATAATTCTCGACCAATCTCCATCTTTTCTGTAACAGACTAACAGGTTTCTCCCAGATTCTGGGAAAAGTCATTGTGTAGGCAAGGACAAAAGCTTTGCTCTCTGCCTCCTCCCTAAAGGAGGACATGCTGTCTGAACACTTCTGTTTAGAGTTTAGGCTTAATATTCCAGAGTCTTCCCTCCTACTGCCCTTGAAAACAGATTTACCACAGTGCCATACAGACACCGCTCAAAGTCACATGAGGATGATGCAGTTGTATCAGACAATAAACAAGCTACTGAAGCAACAAACTGACCAGTGCAACAGGTTTACTACCCTTAATCAAACTCCATGATCAGCAACAGATCAATGGCATATATTGTGCCTACCACTGAAACGTCCAGAGGATAAGAAACTACTTAGCTCATAATTAAATGCTTTATAGTAGCTTTATGGATAAGAACACATTTGGTTCCAGCTACTTCCTTCTACAAATAATAAAATTAGATTTTACTGGCACAAACCTACATTTACAGTAATCTCTTATACTGTCTTCCTAAACAGAACACTCATATTTGGTCAGGAGACCACCTTGATGGTTGCATGAAGATTACTGCCCTAGTTCAGGTCCCAAAGCCGTAACAGATACAGTAACTGAGAAGAAGCATAGGAGATCAGAATCACAGAATCACACAGAATCATTAAAGTTGGAAAAGATCTTTAAGATCATCAAGTCCAACCATGCATGATGAAGATGATGTGAATCCAGTCAGGTTTACAAGGTTAGTGAGTGACTGGGAAAAAAACCACCATTTGTATTCAACCAAACAAGACATTTAAAATTATTCCAATATTTGAAAACAGTCTCACAGAGAGTATAAAGCATTCTGTAAGTCATAAACTTCTGTATTTACTATTTGCATTTACTGTGCCGAAGTCGCATACAAAAAAAGCAGCAGCATGGTCTGGAAGGTAAGTAGTCTGGAATCAGCACAGTACAAATGCCAAATTTAGCTCTGGCATTTACTTCCTGAGCAATTACCTCCACCTTTCTAATTTCCTCTCCAAAATTGAGCTCATCTACACCTAGATGAAGTTTATCAGTCTAGTAGTTGCTGTTATACATTGCCCAGAGATCAACAAAATGAATTTCTGATCTCAGAGTTGGCCTCTACACGCTTCTACCCTGTACTTCAAAATTGATCTAAGCCCTGCTTAAGAGGAGACATTAGGGCCAGTTTTCTGGCACTAAATAGCGACTAAGAAAGCTGCATCCATACAGCTTTGTACTAACACATGAACACACAGATTTAAACACAACCAGAGCTTTAAGCAACAGGAAAAAAAAAAAGCTTGTCTATCTGCACCTTCCAAAAAAAGGCAGAAAGATGTGTCTATTGACAGCTCTAAGTGCTCCCTATGAACACACAAGAGCTTGTTTCAAGGAGAAAGCTTACCTTCCCTGAGTGGTGACTCTTGCATGGTCATGTTGATTAGCATGAAAAACCCTCCAGTACCTCTAAGCAGGCAATTTTTACAAGAAGGATATTCTCTACAAACTGATTTATGATGAGTGTAAAAGCAATACAGTGGTTTGAGTATGACCAAAATTGACAAGAGATTTTAAGTAACTACAAAAAGACACTGAAGAAACAATTTTCCCAGTACTGCATACTAACAAACCAGCTGGAGGGGTAAAACAAGTTTTGAGAGATGCGATAATGGCCTTTATTTAGATAAACAAAGAAAAAACATGTTAGAAATACAAGGTGTGAAGCTCAGACATTCAAGTTGGGGGGCTGGGGATATCACCCCAAGGTCTGTTCCTTTCCCTGAGCTTAACTTTCCTCTGATACAAAAACCACAGGCAATAATAGAGACAGGGGGATACAGAGTCAGTTACCGTTTAGACCACACTCTAACTCAGTATGCTTATAGCAGTCATAAGCCCTTTCTTCTTCTCTCTGTCATTTGATGCTTCCTACAGGGCAGCATGCAGAGGAGAGCCACTGAGGCCTCTGATCTGGCCCTTACAGGGCCCAGATAAGACATGCAGCCTTTCACCATATTATCTGTAATAAGTGATTTGCTTCAGCGAGTCCACTCCATCCAAGTATCCTGCCTGGAACAGTGACCAAAGAGACAAACCTTGCTGGGAGAAGACATCAGCAGCCATATCCTTCAGCCCTGTGAGCTTACATAGCCCTATAAATTTCCCTTCAGGAAAGTATTCTCCTATGTTTCAGAAATACAATGAAAATGCTTTTAAAGGGTTTGCCAGTAAACATGCCCTTGTGTGCACAAGGGCAACAATGAGACTGTATAGACAGTAGCATGGTCACCTGCTCATATTATTCTTTCATTAACACGTACTCTTCACTCCCCTGAAGTTCCAAAGGGAATGCCTTCCAGCCTGTTGTTATCCATATCAAGGACAGGTATCTTTGCTTACAAATCATACCTGCAAAATAGACTTTAAATATAAGACCCAGTTATGTACAGTGCTAGGAGTAAGTGCATACAACAAAAATCTCAGCTTACTGCCCACCTTGGGAATGGTGGTCCAAGAACATTTGGATTGTTGAGAAATACAGCACATAATATTGACAAATTATTAGAAGTACAAAAGTAACTTTTGCTTGCTGACAGCTAGACTATACAAGAACATTCCAAATAAAACAATTGTAAAGTTATGGTCATAGAGCCAATGCATTTGAAAAATGGCTAACATGTGAAAACTTATTCTAATATGAATAAAATTAGTTATATTCATAACTTACGCTATCTTAACCTTTCTTTTATTAAGAAATCTGTGTCATATTAAGTTCTTTGGAAATTATATTAGAACACTCACTAGAATTTAAGGAAAATATTCCTGAATACATGAAAGCCTAGCCTTCTTCAGACAAGAAACAGAACAACGTCCCTTGCTTGAAAATGCTAACTCTAGCCAGGAAATAGGGAAAAAGACTAGCTACCAAAGAAAAGCACTAGCAAAACACCTCAGACAGTTAATAAAATAAACATGAATTATCAAAGAACATCACTTGAAAATGCTACAGTCTGCAAAGAAAGTATAGAAATAATGAAAAACACACAAATGCTCCCAGACACTCTTATTCTGGTAAACTCTGAAGCTACCATTTTTGCAGAATCATCTATCAAACCTCAAGCAGCAAGTACAAGCCCTTCAAATTCACACCTTCTCTGACTGTGCAAGTACATACACTTACCAATAAAACCCCAGGAGATGCAAGAGCAACGTAACAGTGCTCTAGCAGAGGACAAAGATACCTGCTGTAAAATCAAAGAAGAATTAGAGAAAAATATCCAGATTTAAGATGGAAAGACATCTTTAACCTAGAAGAGTATTTCTGGGTTCTGAACAGGATCCTGAGAGCACTTGTCCTCTAACCACTATGATGATAAAACTCCCAGGGAAATAGAAAAAATCCTCCTAACAGCAACTGCTGCAGGACTCACCTACACTGAAACGCACAGTGTAAGGAGACCATCAGAGTAAGTTCATACTTTCTTATAGGTTATAAGCCTCAAAGTCAGATGTTATCGTTTCGTTTCACCCAGAAATATTATCTGGCTCTTGCAGAACTGTGCCTAAAGTTAATTCTTCTGACAAGTACAATAAACTACAAATTCATCAAAACAAAAATGACCAAAACTAAATCTTAGTTGTATACCTTCTTATAGCACCAAAAAAAAAAAAAAAATCACTTTCTTATGAGATAAATGTGCTACTACTTACAATTCATCCACTTATATATTGAATTGTGTTAACCCTTATTGCTACAAGATGAGGTGTTTTTCCAACAGAAGCCCACAGTTTACCAGGAGAGCTATAAGAAATATGATCAATACCGTTTACAACCACCATTATTTGTTTCCATGCACCTTTCCTAGCCCCAGACAGAACAAGAATTGATGCAAAAGTATGCTTTAAAATTGCATAGGCTTTCAATACTCATCTCCTTCTTTTATTAGATGCTTTAGTATAGCTCTCAGTATACCGAGTAGATACAAACAGATGTAACTAATAAAATTGTGTTCACTAATAGCATTTGCTTTTGTATGGGTTCACAAATTATGCTCTATCCACTCAGATGATAGCCTGTACTAATTCAGAAATTTATTGCTGCACTCTCTGAAAAGAATTAAAGCAGCTTATCATAGGCATCCCCATGTACATATTAAAAAAGTACCTCCCTTGTATGTACCACCTTATTGGTGTTACAAAGCCCAAGTGTTTTTTATATCCCATACAGATCAGAAAATTCAAATTCTTTGCTATTACATTGCCTTTTGAAAAATGAGAGTAGTATCTCTTTTTCCCTGCAGTATACCTGTTTTATCTGGAAAAATAAAATACATGCCAAACTTCACTTTTTCCTTATTACGTACCCTTTGGATCCTGTTTCATTTTTGCTGGAGCGCACTCCCCACACGTTTAATACAGCTTCAGTTAGTATCTAGACTGAATTTCTAAACTTAAAAAACAGCAGCTTCCAGCACCAAAGGGGTATAACATTAGCATCCAAAAATCCCATATACATGTTTAACAATAAAGCATAAACACATTCAGGATGCACCAGAAGTTCAAACTTCCACAACTAAGTGTCCTGTTGACAAGGTGTTAAACAAGCAGGCATGTTCTGGTGTTCAAACATTGTGGCAGAACAGTGAAACATGAAAGCCCATATTATGTGAGACAGGTTGCAGCCAAAAGACTACTGACATCCTGAATATTCCTCCCACTTTTCTGCATTTTCACAATTGGGCTTTTAGGTAAACAGCACAGAGAAGCTGAAAAAGAAACAGAACAGACTTAACTTTTTTTGACAGTGGAATACCAGTCAAAAGTAAGAATGTTTGCTGAGATTTTTTTAAAAGCCTATTTCATGTTTTTACAGTGATAACTACAACAGAAGCACTAGATTTAGAAGCCTACAATGCCATCACCTTCACCTCAGACAAGAGATGCTGCCACACAGGTCTGCATCAGTTTCAAACAGGGCTTATTATTTACTCCCCACAGAACACTTAATATATTTACTCTCTCACAGAGTCAACAAACACAAGCAGCAGCTTGTGTTGGTAACTGCATGCTTTCATTTATTCTGGTTAATTCTGAATGATCAAGTTACTAAGCTGCCCCACTCAGAACACTAAAATGATTACAAGTGGGTAAATATACCCCTCGACAAATACAACATTGATTCCCATTGCATTCCAGAGGTACTTCCAACAAAACTTAAGAAGAAAAAAAAAAGAACAGCAATGCCTGCAAAAATTTCTCCATTTGATAAAAAGTCTTCTCAAATAATAGGGCCTGGGGGTAAATCTTTTCAACGTTTTTAGATAAAATATTTTATAGACTTTCTCTAGCACTTTCACATGAATATTCCATGCTTCAAGTCTAGTTTTTATTCAGTCAAAATACTCAGTGGGCCAACATTTAAGAGACAAGTAAACCAAAACTAAAGTCACATTACTAAAAGCATGTTTTGAACTTTAAAATTCAACTGTCTGATTACGTGGGGCCAGGGGATATCAGTTGTTTGTGTGAAAGCTGTAACAAGTCTAATTAGTTATTAGGAAGTGTGTTGCTTCCAATTCTCACTGGAAGACTTGTTTAAATATTCCTTACTATTAATGACAGCTTTCAGTTATATGCATAGACTTTGTTAGAATATCACCTTGCACTGTAAGATCAAGCCTCTTCAGATTAACTTTGTATTGATAATGAGGGGAGAAATTGCTAGAACCAGAAACCAATTTTAGAGAAACTGAATCTGCTTTTAGAGCAACAAGTTTCCCGGGCCTGTCACATCTAGACGATTTTTGGCCTTGTCACAGTATAGGGCACAGCTCCAAGTAAACAAGCCTATCTCTAGCAGAGAAGCACACACATATGGTTCAAAGACTAAAAGTAATGTTTCCCGAATTCCACAAAACGAACACATTTGTTTCAAGATGTTAGAATATTAATCTAAGAAACCAGTGCATTTAATTAAAAATAGTATTTTTCAAAATCAAACTGAGAACTTTCAAACATATACTTGTGAAACACTTGCTTAACAGATTACATTTCAAAGCATTTTCCAATTTTAACAGATCTGGTTTCTAACAGAAGGCTCAAAAGCCTTATTCTCTTTGTTAAATTCAACGATTTACACCACCTTCAACAAGAATTTCTTTGTAATTTTCTAAAAAAAAAAAAAAAAAAAACACCAAGGAAATTTAAATACATTTTTCACCTCTACATCTAATAAGATCAAGGCTTACAGCCTGCTCACTTTAAAACAAAGTTCTCCTCAAATCCTACCCCCATTTCTTATACCTTACCACCCATTCCTAGCCAAAACCTGAAGTAGTATGCCTATGAGAAGCGTTCTTGTTTCAGTTACTGAGCTACTGTAGCATCTACATTTATAAACAGAAAGTACAGTCTAATTTCCCATAATCCAACTTCTAGCTAATGCATTTTGCTGTCTCATAAACTGGTGAGGGTTTTGACTGGCAACATTCCTTCAGTCCTCTCCTTGATTTTATTTCCCAGGACCTTACTGAATACAGAGAACAGGAGAAAAGATGAAAAGATAATTTTTTCTCAGTAACAAGTAAAGTCTAATGTTTTAAATCCTTGAAGGTTTCTAACATGCTTCAGCTAGACATTTGCCATCTCCCTCTGTTCAACCAAATGAGCTGTTAGTCTGACTTTAAGTGTCGTCCTTTATTTTTTCTTAAGATGGGGGTGGAAGAGGGTAAACCAACAGACTTTATAAGAGCAGACGCAGTTTTCCATAGTTCTCAGAGTTTCACTGCCTGGATGTCACACAAAAGGCTGCTGCAGACATACCTTCAGACGCTAAACTCCGCAAATCTTTCAAAAGAAGGCCACAAGGAAGCTTGGGCTAGCAGAGGCAACCATCCATGCTCAGGCAAGTGACAAGGCAACTTCCAACCCTGCAAATTCACTTAAGGCCCTTCCTCTCACCTCAGATCACTGTATTTCCCTGAGGATTCTTCAGCAGACTCCCACGTGCCAAGAGAAAACATTCACCTGCAACCAAAACTCGTCCTCTTCCCCCCTTTCCCAGTCTTGTAAGTACAGAGATAGACATTCACTGCAACCTGCCAACGAGGCTAACTCTATCATAGACCTCACTGCACACCCGAATGCCAGTTCTGCAGGAGACACCAACTCTCACCCTACAGCGGTTAGCAGCATCTCACAGGCACGCCCTCCACTCGTAAGCGCAGATTAATCATTGCAGCTCACGCTGTAGGCAAAACAACAAAGCCTCCCCGCAATCACCCACCGTCATCAAACGCACCGCACACTTGCCTAAGCGGATAGGGACGCATCTAAGAGCAAACGCCTACAAGCTCCTCTCCAGTACACGCTCCTGCAAGGGAAGACCTCTACAACTCTCCCGACATGTCCTTTCTAGGCGGGAATCCGTAGAGAGCAAGAACCTCGTTTCTCCTTCTGCCGCACTACCAGCCCGCCCCGGGGTACCGACCCACTCCCAGCACTGCATAAAACAGCAGAAACTACTACTTTGGCCCGTCACCCGCTAATCCACGGGTGTGGGCACGTATATATTCCTCAAAGGAGAAACTTTAGTTTCCAACAGTCCTCTCGATCCTCTCCTCCAGAGTACGGCGTGAGCAACACTGCCTTCCACCTCCTGGGCATTCCTCTCCAAAACAACGAGGAAAGCCCTCCGAATGGGGGG
>NW_010549858.1:0-16711 GCF_000687285.1 Phaethon lepturus
TATATATATATATTTGTCATGGTAACCAGACTATTTTAAAATTCACATACAGGCTTTTCTTCCCTTTGTTTTTCAATGTTTGAAAATATAGCGAACTACTAGGTTCACAGATGCTGAAGTTTTATAACGAAGGGCTTCTAAAAACGATTCCTACCGATTAGAACTGTCACAACTTGAAACTTCTCAAAAAAGAAAAATGTCTAGAAGCAATTAGTCTGAAACTATTCATTGGTCCTGGTTTTCAAATGAGAAAGCCTGGATGCAGTAGAAAGTCAAGATTCACATGAGCATTTCACCTCTGCTCATAATGGCATCAGTCTTGTGCAAGTGTAGCTGATGACGAGCAGACAGGGAGCTGGTGTTGTAACGCTGTCCATTTAAATAGCGTGTGGTAGTTTTCATTCTGTGTGGAGCAGATTATCTGAAATGTCCTTAAGATGCCCACGACCAAAAAGTTGTCCAGTTCTTCCAAACATGTAAGTTTAGAAAGATAATACAATATGAAATATATCCCATTGCCTTTAATGTAACCTCTATCTCTTAGGAAAAATAAAAATTAAAAATTGGGATTTTAACCATGTCATTCAGAAGTATTGAGAAGTTTTGGTTTGGGGTACATGAAAAAAATCAGCAGTCTATATACTTTAAACAGGGTTTCTGTGTATATCTTGTAGTGAGACCATAATCATTAATTTGCTAGCTATTTTTTGTTGAACTATCGGTGCTATAAATTACTTTTGTCAATGGAGACTGAGCATCCTCTCAGCTGCATTTTCTAAAAATAAGCCTTGTCTGTTAAGTGTAATCTGTCAGTGCACTACATTTAAACTTCATTATAATTCCTGCATATTAGCTTTGAAACAGCTACCATGATCTGACCATACCTGCAGCACAGTTGACATTTCCAGTCATGTTGAAGTAAATGCACTTCACTTACTTACACATAGCAAGTAGATATGTTGACTTCGCTGGTAGACATATTTGGATTTTTTTCTCTAACAATTTCTGTAATGAATCCGTAATCAAATTGTTTTTTGAAAACATCTAAACATATTAGAGGTTCAGGAGTCAGAGTATATATTAAAAAAAAAACAACAGAGAAACCGTGGTTTCAGCCATTTGCTATTAGGGTTAAAATGTCTACAAAGACCTGAAGTTGTGGGTGCTTTTTCTGCTGAAGATAATGGGCCTGGGGCCTTAGGCAAATATAGATATTCATCCTCTTTATTTTGTATGCATTCTATCTGATAACGACCATTGACAACTATCTATTGTCATACTTCAGGCAGCCTGTTGTGGATTTCAGAGTCTTCCAGGTAATTTCCTTTAGAAAGAGAAATCAGGGATATGTAGCTGGATATTTTCTCCCCTAACTTGTTTTATTCATGCTGCATAGACAGGATGTCACAAACAGCAGAGGGAATAACAGTTTCCTGACTCTTCAGCTGTGACGTTAACCCAGCTCCTTAACAAGTGGTTCTGCCCCAAGACAAGATTTTAGTTAAAAACTCAAGAGCAAAGAGCAGATTCCTTTGATCTAGCCAAAAGGAGACTGTATGACAATGCAAACAATGATAGCATGTTTCTTCAGAGATATACTCACCACATAGGTTCAGAAAACACTCTGTAAAATGGTGCAAGCTTCTAACTCCTACTCTCCTTCTATTCCACATGCACATACATTTTTCTATTTGATGAAACGCACCCCATCTCTTGCTAGTTTATCAGGATTCTTTTTCTGCCTAGACTTCATTGATTGACTGCTCTATTTTCTGTTCCTTTCCTCTTTTTTTTCCCCTCAGCACTGTTGCTAACTCTTTGCCACTCAGTTCTTCCAGTTTTTCATTTCCAAATCACAACCATCTAGGTCAGTCTGTAACAGACACCAGCATCCTTTGACATTCTTTAATTATTGTGCTGAAAGTAGGCAAGAAATCTCTGGATAAAATTGAACAGTGTTTCAAATGATAAAGTGAGACCTGAATCTGATTTTGCTGTGGATTTAGATCAATGCAACACCTCTGGAATCATACCTCTTTTACAGTGGTGTAAGTACTGACTCAGATTTGTCATTAATAAATATAGCTCATAGCTTTGTTCTTGCTTGGGATTATATAATGTAGCCCAGAGAAAAAGAGTTGTAAGAAAGGCAGTTATATTCCTCCCTCCATTGCCAGCTCCTCACCAGTTGTACATTACAAAAATAAGAAAACTTCTTTATTTTTGACATTGTAAGTGAGATCTAGATCAAACTTATAATTCCCATATCTTTCAACCTCCCTTCAGCAGTTGTTTTCTTCTCTAAATTTAGAAGGAGATTTTGATCCTAGCAGCATGTAAAATCTTCATACGGGAGTTAGAAAGGATAACAACTTTGGGGAGTATATCTATAGAATTCTCCTTCAGTGATTCCACTGGACCAAAGAGAGTAATTGCATAGAAAGGCACTTCCAACAGGAACTAAACAATTCCAGCTTCCCAATTCTAGCTCTGCTTTAAATGTCAAGGATTTGCTCTTCTCTTGTAGAACAAGGATATAAAAAGTGTGTGATCAAGATTTAGTCTTTAATTTCAGTTATAACTTACAATTCCTGCAGCAAGGGAGGATAAATTATTCCCCTCTGTTAGTTGCCTTTCATTTTTGGATGTTGGGAGTTATTGTCTTGCATCCTAAGGAAATAAAGCCATATTTTGAACCTGTTTTTATGAAAAACATTGGATTATTTACTTTTTAACTCCTCTGCATATGGTAAAACACAAACCTGGCAAAGGAATGGATCTTGAAGTAAAAAAAGAGCACAAAAATAAACTGCATTGTGTAAAAGGGAAAATATATAATGCAAATATGAAAAGTTTTGAAAGAGACTCAGGCTTTGACAGTGTTTTTATACAAACAGGATGGAAGGTTCCCCTATACAAAAGTAATTTTCCTAACATTGCTAGATATGAAGCAAAAATGGTCCTTAAAGAATTACACTTTACACTGGAAGTTATTGAGATAAAGACATAGTAGACCTTCTAAGGAGACAATTAAAAGCTTAGCATATTTTCTTTTTTTTTTTTTAACAGAACAATAGTTTTAGCTCAGAAATCAGCTAGAAAGCTAAAGTATTCTGATGTTTGGCAAGTCTAAAAATGTCTCCTGTTACTGGTAGTTTCAGTAGCCTTTTGCAAAAAAAAATAACCTTTAACCTCAAAAATCAGTTTGATGACTAGAAGTAACTTCATCATTCTGCAAGCACTTTAAATTTGCTCAAAACAGTGCTACACCCAAGAAAGGCAGTCCTCCTCTCACCCCAGCCCTTCTTTTCCACCTCCACACCACTGCCTCCGTTATGCCAGCAGAAGTATTTGGGCAATCATGGACCAAATTGCTAAATAATCTGGTTTAAACTAACTCAGGAAATTAAATGTTTGAAGCTGAGTCCTTTCTCTGAGTCAGCTCACTGTGTCTCCACTACAGTACCTGGGGAATTACAGCCCAAGGCAGGAGCATCACTCATTTAAGAAGCTGCAGTGCCAGAAGGGCAGGTGCTTATAGGGACTGAAACACAATGGGTACCAGAGAAACTGGGGCAATAGACCTAAAGAAGAGCATCCCAGTGAGTTGGCTGTGATGACAAGGGTGGTATGGCTGCTCCTCCGTTTGAACTAATGTTTCCTGTTTGTCCTAAGCTGATTTTTGTGGAACTGTTTGCGTTCCTCTGCATGAAGCTGCACAGACCTCTGAGTGTTTATGAGCTTTTGCCAAGGACCGGACCCAAGCTGGCTGGCAAGTTCATGCTGCACTACTCAATCTGGTAAGAGTCCCCTAACCACAGCACTGGAGTCATCTCCCACATGCATCCAAGTGGATCTGCTTGAACCACATTGTGCCTGGCTGGGGTTACAAGTTGCCCTGCCCATGCTGGAGTAGGCTGGAGATGTCTGTGGTCCTTTGTATCCTCCCTGGCTGGGTCACCGCGCACCCGGTGAGACTAATGTGTCAACAGCTGCACAGAACTGCACTTGCATGAATAACCCTGCCAGAGCTGAGCTGGCCTCCCCCAGCGTCTCTGCATCTGTGGCACAATTAATCTGTCAACTAAATAAACTGTCCGTGGAAAACTGAGCGCTGGCTGTGCACAGTAGAAAATGAACATACATAGCGCACTGCATCGTGGTAGTGTAAAGACAAGTAATGATTAACAGGTAGGTCTTCCTGTCACTATAATTTACAAATATACTTTGTTAACATTGAAGGCAATCATAACTGAAAGTGGTGGGAAGAAACTGTTTCCCTAAGCTTAAATTATAGTGGATAGTAGCTAAATCAGCTGTGTAACAAGGTAGGAAAATTCAAATTAAAGTTGTGCTCATTACAGACATGGTTTAGTAACAGGTATAACTGCAGTGTCGTCTGTTAGTGACAAAATAATTTCTGAAATTCTCAGGAGGAGATCTGTGCCATAAGCCCTGCAAAAGCTTGTGGAAAGCAGCTTTGCACACTGGAAACCTTTTCCACTTCTTCCCCTGGATGTCCGTGAATAGGCTGAGCAAACTGTGTTTCAGGGGAGGACAGCAGAGATAAGCTTGTCAGAAATACGAAATTGCCAGCACTCATTGGCCGAGACTGGACAATATTGGACTTCTAGAGCAGAAGAGTTATTTGCAAAGTGGTGAGCAGAGAGGAGCTAATCAAACAAGGTTTGTCCCCAAGAGTGCCAGCAGGTGGCTTTGCAGCTAGAATTAAAAAAAAAACTCTGACGACAAACACACATGAGGGGCTATTTAGGTATGAACAGAAAAAGCACCTGCTGCGTTTCAAAGAATAATGAGCTAAGTAAGGCAGGGGGTAAATGGTGGTGTCTGTTATCTGGAAGACATGCTAATAACTGGGAAAATTTCAGATGAACATTTACAAAATCTAAAGGAGGCTTGAAAGAAATTGCAAAGATGTGATTCTAAAGCTAACAAACTTTAGTGTGCTCATTTTTGTTGGGTTTTTCATCCCCCCCACACCTCCAAGCCAGGTAACGTAGCATATGGGCTGAAAATTAAAGCACGTAACTTCCAAAAATTAAAATCCAGTATACACAGAGTATAAATAGGGCTTCTTATTAGGAGGAGAATAGAGTTGTCCGGGCTTGAGCTTTAGAGCCATGAGAGGACCTAGATGTTGGATGCTGTGGGGAGACAGAGGGAAGAGTCTGTTAGATTGACAAAACATCATATGCTGTAGAAACCCATAAAATGTGGGATCTTATTTTTTTAAATATGGTTTGTTAATTTTTGCTTCTTAAGAGTGAGGGCTCCTTCAGATGTTAGATGTCAAAGGTATGCCTCAGAATATTCTGCTGCTTGGATAGGACTATGGAATATTCATTCCAAATATAACAACTTTATTTGGTTTGATATCTGTTCTTACAAAGAAAAGTGAAATGGATGTGGACAAGAGAAAATAATGGTTTTTGAGAAAGCAAAAGAGAAATTGAACAGTTCAATTTACATCAAAATGACATGTTATCCAAAACAATAGTGTGTAATACCTCTCTTCCAGGAACTGAGCTGCAGCTTCAGACATCTATAAATCTCAGATTGAAAATATGTTACATTTCCTTCCACAATATTAATAAAAAGTGGGAGAAATTACTAAAAAAATAACTCAGACTAGGGATTATTATATTCCACAGAGAAGAAGTTTTTTTCAGCTTGTAACAAAAATCACAAAGAATTGGTAAAAATACTTCAAAGGTGTATATTCCCTAGCTGGTGACAGTGAAGAGCCTGGATCTTACCAGATCATTTTAAAGACCGTCAGAGAGATATGCTAATCTGGAGTTTCTGTCCCAGCTGCAATTTGCTCAAGGAAAAAGTTCATAGACAAAGAAATGCCTCGCTTACTAAATGACCTCTTTATTAAAGTTAAAAATACTGCCCTATAAATAGGAAAAGCCCCTGCACTAGTTAAGAAAATTACTTTTACATACTCTGACTAACTTCATCACATAACAAAAGGGAGACTTTATCCTTTCTAATTCAGGAGATTGAATTAACCATGGAAAATGCTGGCTGAGGACTAAATGTAATAATACTAAAATATCTGCAAAAAGTATGCAAAATAGGTTCAAATGGGAAATAAAAATGGAGGAAGAAGTTAATTTAGGAAGCAGACATAGAAATCAATATATAGAAAAGGCAAGGAGCAGGTCTGACCCACCATCAGAAGGTGGCACGGTGTTAACAAACGGCATCATGTCACCTGTGGCTGCAACCGAATTCTTCAAGGAAACACTGTACAAATGTGGCCAGGCAAAGCAGGCATGAGCTCTCAGTGCCCAGAAGTTGAGGCCTGTGGTAACAACCTTCACTATAAACACCTGAAAAGTGTTTGGAGAAGTGTTTTATTCTTATAAATGTAATTTCAGAGAAACATCAGTGATTTACTGTGGATGAATTTCTCAGGATCATAGAATCGTTTAGGTTGGAAAAGACCTTTAAGATCGTCAAGTCCAGCTGTTAACCTATCACTGCCAGTCCACCACTAAATCACGTCCCTAAGCGCCACATCTACATGTCTTTTCAATACCTCCAGGGATGGTGACTTCAGACATTCTTCTAGCAGAATGCAGTAAAGATCCAGTTTTGAATTAGTTAACAGAGCAATTTGGGTAGGCACACAAATAAGGGTAGAGGAAAAATAGTTGGAGAATCCCGTAAGGCAGCAGCCCAAATTTCTTGTTAGCACCAAGGTTAGCACCAACTTTCTTGCTAGCACCTACCCCTCCTGCTCAAAAACTTACCTGAAGTTAGTGTTCTACATTTGATTTCCTAAAAACAAAAAACAGCAAAGACCACTTGAAAAAGGTCAGCGCACAGTGTAAATCTACATTTCACACCTGTGATTCCACAGTGACACGAAGCAGGATGGGAGGAATAGAGAACAGCTTTAGGGAATGCGTATTGACATCAGTGGCATATTAGGGGAAAAGAGAAGATAACGAAGATGGGAAAAGGCCAGCTGTTATCAGCTAAGAGCTTAGTTACAGGTCATAAACATGGAATTAAATTGAAATGATCAGAGTTTTCACTGACCAGGGAAAAAGAAGATAATACCAGAAAAAAAATTGAATAAAAAGGAGCAAAAAGAATTCCTCTAGGTGAAATTCTAGTAAAAAACCTGAGCACTTCCAATTCTATCTGCTTTCCTTGAGCACACAGCTCTAATCACAGAAAATCTTCAGACTTTAATAAAATCAACCATACATTTTGTATTGATTTTGTATTGCATTTATTATTTACAGAATTTACAAGGAAGGCTGTGCAGTGGTTTTTTTTTTTAATAATATTGTGATATGACTTCTACTTCCATGGATTTGCCTATTTCCTTTTCTCAGAATAGTGCGTTTTAAGTACATATGTGATTGAGAAGTTTTCATTTCAGACATGATTACGCTTCTGCAGTAACATAGGTTATGTTGTTTCCTCCTGTTGTTTTCCACTTTCCTGGCAGTGTTCTGCAGATGAAAAATAACGTGCTGTTCAGTATCTGCCTTTAGGAAGGAGTGTTGGAACTTTTGATTTCATACCCCCACACACGTCAAAAACATAACACAAATCTAGAAGGAATACACAACACCTCTTGCTGCAGTTCTAATAGTAGAATCATAAACCCATTTTACTCCAAATTAAAAAAAAGTTTCTTTCAATTACCCTTGACACAGAACACGTTCAAGGCCTTTGAGGACAAAAGTCAACCATGGGGAGCTGCAGCTATGGAAAGCAGCTGTAACCTCACCCCTTTCTTGGTGAGGCCATTTTATCCAGCATAAAAAGGAATAATTTGCAGCTGAGATTATGGAAGGATCCAGAATCCTCCATGCACAACTTCATGCCTTCTAACCCTAAGGGTGGCCAAAAAATCTCTTCTATGTAAGAAATCACACTCCCTCCTTTCCTAAAAAAAAAGGGACAGGCTAGTAGCAGGTAAAAATACATTACACATCCTTGCACTCACCTCAGTGAACCTCATTTGTTGTCTACAAGAAGAACAATTTTCGGAAAGAAGTGCCTGCCTGTAATTCTACAGCAATTGTTCTTTTTCCCCATAGAAAGAGTTCCTGGTTCAAGCAGGCAGGCAAACACAGGCATTCCTTTCACAGAGAAAAAACATGTTCTCAGCGGTGCTCAGGTAGGCAGGCAACCAGGCATGAAACTGAAAACACTCGCGCACAAAACAAGCGCAGGCAAATGCAGCCTCGAGTTACTTGGAAAGAAAAAAAAAGATAAAGAGGTTGAGGGGCATAGATCAGATTCAGATCAACTTCTACTATTTTTTTTATATTCTCAAAATGTTTCCAGCAAAAGCAGGAAGATAATTGTGTTATCCCAGCACCAACAACACTTCCCACTGCCAGAGGCAGGAGTCGGAGCCTCACTGTGTAACACCGCACAGCCTGTGACCCGCTCCTCAAATGTGTACGCACGCCGGTGGGCTGCACGTCTTGCCAGCACAGACTGGAGTAGCACTGGTATCAGCCAGGATCCCTGCAGAATTGAGATGCCTCACAGAGGCAGGAGAATGAACCTTTGTCAGCTGGTAATTCATTAAAAAAAGAACAACAGGATATTCTTCTTTTAATAGAGAGCGGGCAGGGGATAATGGGAGCAACCTGGACAGAGAGAACTAGAAAGGCCCAGAAGAAAGGCACAACGGGGAAAGGGACCAGTGCAACGCCAGCTTGGGGTCTGGCTTGAGCAGCAAGCAGTTGTATACCTCCTGAGCCCTAACGATCCCTGACCGGTAGTGGCTTTTGGAGTGGAGCGGGAGGGGGAGTCAACCATTAATTTTGGCACCCTCCATGTCACGAGGTAGTAGAGAGGCTGAATTGTTTCATAGTCCTATTTTCCCTGAGCAACCATCTCTGTTGGAAAAAAATTATGGAAGCACCTGTAAGGACATTGTGGGCAGTATTTCACATATCTAAGGTTTGGAGTGCAAGAAAGAATGTCTACTCACGGGCAGAAAAGCACAGTATGAGAAAAAAAGAAAACAGGTCTGCCGGATGAGCTTATTCATCAGCAAATAACACATTTGACTGGGTGTCATGAGAGCCTAGTTCTCCTCAGTGACAGTTTGGTGTCCATGTTTTTCTTTCAAAGAAATATCTGTTTTCATGTCAAGTTAGTTCAGTTTATCAGACAACAGAAAAATACTTATTTCTGGCAGACATGCAGACACATTTGGGGATCTGAAAATCTAGCTGAAATCTGATTCATATTACATATATATTACCTTTCTCTCTCCCTCTCTTTTTTGCTTCTGTCTTGATACTGAATGTTTCTTATTTTCACAGACTCTGGGTATACCTCTGGTTTTCTGAAACAGGAAGAACAATAACTATATCTCTTCTTTTCCTCCCAAGCCCAGAGATAAAACTTCTTGTTTCTGTTTATTTGCGTGTGTTTGTACATATTTATGCGATAAGGAGCAAACACGTGCCTCATGCATGTGTAAATAAATTATTGAGAGAAAATAAGCTAAGTGTTATCTTTTGTTCTGAAAGCTTTTAGAGTAATGTGGATATTCTTATCTTGTGCAGAAGAGGGCATGATAATGTCCATTATCCTCTGCAAGTTTTGTTCCCTGCAGACACCAGCCTGGTGGTGTTCCATTGTTTCAGAGCACCGTCAGAGTTATCAGAGGCAGCAGATAGCAAGGGGCATGCAGTTTCTCAGCAGGTAGGTTTTGAAGTTTAGAAATTTAGTCAAACCTCCTGATGAGAATTAATGGGAAGCCAGAACAGAGAACTGAGAAACAAGGCAGAAGGTTTATGGACCAGAGGACAAAAAAAAACCTACAGCCAGCCAGACACGAGACCAAACTGGGAAATGTCAGCTCACAGCCAGGAGTGGAGACCATTTCTACTGGTTTGTTTGTGATAGTCTGACCAGTAGGTGAGAGTTTATAGCATCAATGCTATTTAGCAAGAGTTAATTTAGAGCTGAGCGGGTAATGGTCTTTTTTTGTGATGAGCGGTTATCATCAGATGAGGTGTTGAAAGCCTTTTCTGCCATCCCGTTAAGGCAGGCTTCAGAGCCAGTGAAGATGGCCTGCCTGTTCTCCTGTCTTCCAGGTCTAATTTTTGTGCAAGTTGAACTGAACAGAAAAAAATCTGTTTCAGTTCTTCTTTCAGACTTTCTCTTCTTTCAAAACCCAGATTGTCTGTAGGGCCACCCTGCATGTGGGTGTTGATCTCTGAGCTTTGTTCTCAGGGGCATGGAAGCAACAAAGAGACAAGCAGTTCAGAAGTATTTGGCAAGCTGTTATTTAGCCAACAGTTTTAGTCATTCTGAACGAGTCTGAAAAGAATCTAGCCCACTCTTCCATAGCAAATTTCTGGTCTATTTTTTCTTCATCTGAACTCCTTCCCTGAATGCCCACAGTTGTATCAGTTCAGGGCAAGACTGAACAGAGCATAGCGAGAAGCATCAACATATAGTCTACTTGCCATCAGCTGCTGTAACGCAGAGCTGTGGCATCTCAGATGCAGAAATACCTCCTACTTCAGGGCTGGTGGACATCGAGGTCCACAGTCTCTTGAGAGACAATGGGAGGCCTCAGTGCAGCAGAAAGGCATGAGTCCAGGTGGGACTATTCACCTGGTGCTGGTAAGCTCTGTTCTGGTTACATTGGTTCCAGCTGAGACAACTCAGGGGCCCACCACTATATTCCCCTGTGTTGGGTTTATGTGGCAAGAATTTGAGAGAGGAGGGGTGGCTTCTGTGAGAAGACACCAAAAGCTACAACCATGTCAGACAGAACCAGTTTCAGCCAGCTCCAAAAAAGACATGCTGTTCCCCAAAGCTGAGCCCTTCAGTGATGCTGGTGGTGCCTCTGTGATAATGTATTTCAGAGAGAGTGAAAAGTTCTGTGCAGGAGCTGTGAGAGAGGAGTGAGAAAAATGTGAGAGAAACAGCCCTGCAGACACCAAGGTCGGAGCGGAAGGGGGAGGAGGTGCTCCAGACACCGGAGCAGAGATTCCCCTGCGGCCCCTGGAGAAGACCATGGTGAAGGCAGGCTGTCCCCCAGCAGCCCATGGAAAACCACAGTGGAACAGATCTCCACCTGCAGCCCGTGGAGGACTCCACACTGCAAACAGATGGAGATGCCCTGAAGGAAGCTGCAGCTCATGTGGAGCCCATGCAGGAGCAGCCTCCTGGCAGCAGCTGTGGCCCATGGGGGACCCACACTGGAGCAGTCTGTCCCTGAAGGACTGTACCCCTGTGGAAAGGACCCAGGCTGGAGCGGTTCTTGAAAAACTGCAGCCCATGGGAGGGACCCCACGCTGGAGCAGGGGACGAGTGTGAGAAGAGCGTGAGGAGGAAGGAGTGGCAGAGATGAAGTGTTATGAACTGACCACAGCCCCCATTCCCCATCCTCCTGTGCCACTCGGGGTGGGGAGGTGGACAAGTCAGGAGTCTCCCTGCCCTATCTTGACCCATGAGCTTTTTCATCATATGTTCTTCATCTGTCCCACTGAGGAGGGGGAGTGATAGAGCAGTTTGGTGGGCTACTGACAGCCAGTCAGGTTAACCCACCACATTCTACATATTCTGGATTCCAAGTGATGCCTGGACATGTTCCAGGAAAGCCAGTTTAGGTGTCACTGGCCCAGCACTGCATAAATATAACTGTATTTTATCCATACCCGAAGTGACATTAGAAACAGAATTTAGCTATGTTCAGGTGGCACTGAGCCCAGGTAAGTCCTATAGGTTCTTATGTAGCTTGCAGACACAAGCTTGGCTGTCTTGTAATACCTTGCACAAATCCTGACTAATTTACCAAAAAAGAAGGCCTGACTACACTTTTGAGCAGACTTTTTTGCAAACATTTGCAAGATCTACTAGTGCAGAGATTCTTTGAAGAAAATACATTAAAGCCTTACGATACACAAGTTAAATAAATATAGTTATAAAAAATGTATTGAGCTACAGCAAAGCTGAAGAAGGCTGCTTACAATCAAATGAAAAATAAAATCAAGGGGAATTCAGTAATTCACTTAAAAATTATTTGAGTATACCATGTCACATCATCTGCTTCATTTTAGAATCTCACTAGGAAAGTTAGCCTGGAGCAAGAAAAAAACAATTCACAAATTGGGTAACAATTTGTGTTGTTTTTTACACCAAAAAGGGTAACAATTCACAAATACTATTAGCCTAGTCAGTATTTCACTAGTCTCTGACTGAAAAACAATCAACTATTTTTAATTTTTTTGAGGGAGGGGGAAATTAATAATGACACTGAGCAAAAGTGAAGATATAATGTTGATGCTAGGTGGACATTGTTACCTGCCTTGGGTTGGTTAGGGTTACAATTTTTAGGACAAAATTTCACTTTTTTGCAGTTTCAAACGGTTTTTATTATTTGTGCAATATCCCCAGCAGACATAACTAGGTGGTCCATGTTTGCTCTATAGATACAAAACAGTCTTTCCCTGGGGATTAGGCACTTCACAGCTTGCAGCAACTCAAAGTATAAGAGAGGTCAAGGAAAGAGGGGGGAAATAGACGTGTGAAGGACTATATTCAGATTACATATCTCATGGCACTTCAACCCATGGAGACTGCTGAGTCCCCCTGCTGTTAAAAGCTGCTGGCTCATTACGTAGTCATACAATTGTAGAAGAAATGTTGCTGGAGATCATCTGGTCCGACCTGCTCGAAACAGGGCTGACGCTGAAGTTAAGCCACACTGCTCATGCCCTTTCCAGTCAAATTCCAAATATATCCAAGGGCAGAGACTCCACAGCCTAGACCTCTTGGTGGCCCTCTGCCAGTTTACCAATGTATCCCTTGCAACAGGGAGTCCAAAATCAGACACCGTACACCAGCGACAATCTCACAATTGCTGAATAGAGGTCTATAATAACTTTTCTTATCCTGATGGCTAAACTCCTGGCAATGGAGCTCTACATGTGGTTAGGAAGAACATACTGCTGCCCAATGTTCAGCTTGCCCATCAAGACACACAGGCTCTTCTCTGCAAAGGCAGTTATGCTGATAAAGAGCACAGCAAAGAACACGTAGAGTATCTCAAGCCTTGTCCTTGTCCTTCGGCAGTCAGTCCCATACCCAGCAGCAGGCATTTTCCTTAATATCCCTTCTTCTGCCAAAGCTCTGATAGAGTAAAATAGAGGGAGTTTGGTACCACAACCACATTGCCTGTTGTAAGGCCTCGTTCAGGTGCTGTTGGGTGGGTTGTTTCCATTACCTTACATGCCACAGTGGACAGTGTGAATGTGGCCTAAAGAAGCGTGCCCCATTTCACACAGTAAGCTACTGGTAGAGGATGGAGTAGCACTCTGTCCTCTCCCTTATCCCATTCTCTTCAGTTTGGTATTTTATACAACTTTTTGATGAAGATGTTGCATGTTTTATAAAAAAAAAGTTTTATACAACTTTTTGGTGAAAATTCTAGCCTGGATTTGCTAGAATGAAGATGCATTTAGCAATGTGTCTGTATCCAAGGGACACACAAACCACTGCAACTGGCAGCCTCACCTTCTGCAGAGAGTTCTGGTTTGCAAACCCTGCAGGGCTCAGCAGTCATTGTGTCATTCCTTACATCAACATGGGCAGCACATCTGTATTCCTACTGGATATGACAATAAGACACTGAAGAGCTCCAGGAGCCTCATTTGGTGTCCCTCAGCTCACATCATAGTTTTTCATTTCTCAGGGGCTGGCTCTGGGTGCTTTTTTTATAGAATGAGTAGCAGTTACAGAGACCAACATCTCAGATAATGAAAGAAATCCCACTGCATATGTTCAGCCTAGAATAATTGTTCCAAATGTTTAAGAAGTGGCATTGCTTTTCACTAAAGTATTGTTTGCTGGAGGAAATCATTCGAGCTGGGTACTGATGAGCATACAGGCTGCTCTTGTAAGTGAAGCAATACTTTATGTTTTATTCCCTTTTAAATATGCTTTTGGCAAGTATCGGGATAAGAAGAAAGTACTTCAATCTCTGGACAACACATAACTGACATATATAACTTTCTGTTGACTTTGCTAACATCATCTTGCAGAAACTTTATCATTTTTTCTACCTCACTAAGCAATCCAGCCTTGCATTTAGCTGCTTTGTGTGGGTTGTGTTTTTTTATTCAGGCTAATGGAGATGAGAGACTTATGAAACGCCCAGTAAGATACCTCACAGTAAAGAGTTTCTGGTCTGGTGTGTTAAATAGGTTCAAACAGTTTCTCTATAATATTTAGCACATACTAACATAAAACCTGAGCATGATCTGATTTACAGATAATCCTTTAGAGTAATATCATAAAAATGGATGAGCATATAAAATAAAAAGGAAAGGGAGAAGAGCATGTGTATCTTAATAGACCAAGTACACAAAATATTGAAGTATATATTCCATCGCTTAAGGCAGAGTAATAATAAAAATTGCAATAAAAAGGTAGAATATCTTTAGACTAGAAATGACCTGCCAACCTCAAGTGTAAACCAAAAGCAAAGTCAGAAGTACCATTCCTGACACCAGGCATTATATACTCCAACCACAAGTATCAGACTTTTTAATAAAAAGCAATAATATTATTTATAAACTCCCTAAAAGTCTGGCCAAAGGTGATTAATATACATGCACTTACACATGCTCAAGTACACATGCACTGACAGGTAAGCACAGTCAAATACGGAGAAAAAAAGAACTGAAATATTCTGTGCATCTCAGGGAAAAAGACAGGTTTTATTTCCCTGAATACTTACAGATCTATTGAAAAAAAATGTTTTTGATCTTGACAACTGGAAAAGGAGTCTGAGGAACTTCTAAAGAGCACCAGCATTGGTCTCTGAGCCTGTTGAACATTGGTTCTGAGAACATAAATGTATGTGCTGAGATTCATCTCTTCTGCATTTTAGGTCTCCATATTTAAGCACTTGAGTTTACCTAGGCTTTCAAATGAAGAAGAGAAATAAGTTACTCTGAAGTCTTTGGAAATGGCTCAACTGTGCATTGAGAACTGAGAGCTCTCTGATTCAGATTCCTCAGATAGCCTTCCAAAGGGAGGTGAAGGTGAATCCAGGTGAAGGTCTACACAACCATACATCATGTTTCCCACTATTCTTACTACAGAAAGGAGCATTCCCATTACAAAACAACATTCTCAAATATCACATAAACAACAATATGTACACTAACTCCTGTTCAGGTTTTTCTCCATTTTGGCTTCATCTCCTGTCTCTATTAGCTCTGCTAAGGTTTTTGGAGCAGAGGTACTGTCTTCATCTCTCTCTATAAGTACATTAATACTTATAAGTACGTAAGTATATTAGTATAGCAACAGTAATCAATCCTCATCACCAACAACAGGGAGCTTATTTGCTATCTTATTTGAAAGAGCCCAGATGACAGAGGTTGGCTTTCAAGACTTAAATTCACTACCTCTTTTTCTGTAGTACAGGCTCATTGATTCCAGTGGGGATTCATTGGTGTAAATGAGGTTAGAATTTAGTCTACAGTGTTCATGTAGTGCTGTGTCACAGCAAAACTTTTTGTTTCACTACCTCGAAGGTTGACTTCATTAAAGAGCCCTATTTTACGTTCCCTGTCACATTGATTTCAAAACTCTACAAACAACATATTTTTATATTAGAAGTCAAAGAAGACTGTATCTCCAGAGCTTAAAGAACATTCATTACACAAAATTGTAATTGTTGGAATTATTATTGCTACGGAATTACCCTCTTAGTAAATTTCAACGCAAAAGTAGTTTCTTATAGTGCTTACAAATCTTTTTTGCATTTAAATCCTGAAAACTCATGTGCAGATTGTTTCTGAAGAAAACAGGTTGTTATCAGTAGTTTTAGCCCTAATCCACCTCCTGCTGATTTGAAAGAGTATTATGGGTCTAATCCTGCTCTTGCTAATTCAATGAATAAGATAAGACGGTACACATAAGGGCACACATATTGCCTTTACATTGGCTTCAGCTGGGAAAACACCCCTCTCTCTTCTTAAGCTGCTCTTGCCCTCCTCAGATACTGCAGATAGGATCTGCAATGGTGTTTTAGGGTATTCCTCATAGAAGGAGGACAAAAAAGATTGTGTTAAGCTTCCATGACTGCTGCTCTGGGACCTTGAGAAACCAGGGTGCCAAAACCAGCATCCATGTCTGTGTAACAGCAGGATTTTTACTCCAACAAAGCAAAACTATTTGTCTGTAAAAGGAAGAGTGAAATATTTTAATGAATTCTCCGCTGCTAAGTGTTCTTTTTTTACGGTGCCACTCAGCCTTTGGCAAGAGCTACCCTGTAGCCTTTAATGCTTTTCTTGTGTAACAGCTCAGCTGAGTAAAAAAGGCTAGATAGAATGCAGTACATGACCTCCACAAATTCATCCCTTTTATGGGAATAGAATAAAATAAATATCAATGTAATTACATCTGACATGTCCAAAAGATTTTTGGAAGAACAGCAGCATTTATATACTTGTTGTTTTACATCACATTCTGATTTATTTTTTAAAATAATATATTCTAGAGTTTTATAAACTATTTAAGGTGGGGGTTTTCTTAAGTATTACATAAATCCGCTCAATCCCTTAGCTACAAGCTAAAAGGCATCAATCACTTGGCCTGTCATGAAGTTTTGATTATCTTTAGTGTTTCTAAACTAGAGCGATAAAGTCTCCCCTCAGCCTGTCTT
>NW_010549859.1:0-5299 GCF_000687285.1 Phaethon lepturus
ATTCAGTGTGTTTCCATTGTTATCAGGTATAAGTTCAAGCATGTGAGGATAAACATAAAACTAAACTAAAATCTGAAAGGGCTGAACTTTTTTTTTCCCTACTTCCAGTTTCCCCTTTCCCATCAAACTGAAACATGATTTTTTTTTTTTTTTTTTGCTTTGTACAGTTCATATATTACTGGTGATATATAATGTGAAATTCAGAGTTATTTATCTTGATTGCGTCAGGTCACTTTGAGAACTTTCTGGTTTTATGCAGTTCCTGAGTTTATTATTTTTCTTCTTTGGTGATCTTGAATTTCTTGGTCCTCCAGAGAAAGGCTTAAAAAGAAGAGTAGAAGTCCCTCCAAGTCTCCTAAAACAACAAAACGAAAGTCTTCACAAACTCCTTCTCCGAGAAGGTCAGTTTGATGTAAACATAAAAGTTAATGAGCAAGTAAATGAGGAAAAAGTTATAGTATTTTTCTTAAGTAGAAATGTGATACAGAGATCAGTGTTATGAAAGGCGCTAACTCAGTTTGTGTTTCTTCTGGATTTTTTTTATGCTATGCAAGAAGCTCTTTAATAATAATTTTCTTTTCGAAGGAAAAGGTCTGTTTTTCAATAAACAGAACACTCAAAGGTGGATGCAGATACATATATTGAAAACAATTTGAGAAGTATTTTCATTGGTTTACTGCCTTTTCACTAGTCATCTCAGATAATTTTAGTTGGTCAGTATGATTCAGTTCTAATTTAAAACAAAACAAAAAAACCCTTCATGGATTTGATCTTTGGTATGCTTTCAACTGCAGAATTTAAAATCCATTAGTGATGGTTCAAATCAATAAAAGCCCTTCATCGGATACAGATAAATTTGGTTTCTTTTTGCAAAATGCCATGTATACCGAAGACATGCATTCTTTAGCTCTCTTCAGTCAAAAAATCCCCTTGTCTTTATGAAGGGTTTTTTGTTATGTTTTGGTGGGGTTTTTTTGTTGTTGTTGGGGGTTTTGTTTGTTTGGGGGTTTTTTTTGTATGGGTTTGTTTTTGTTTTTTTTTTTTAAAACCCCCAGATGAGAGTTTAGTTTGCAGTTAAATGGTTTGAAGGTGACCGAACCTTTCTGAAGGAAAGCAAACCAGGATACCAACATTCTTAGTCACGGTACCGTGCAATTTACTGTACAGTACTCTCAATGTATGCATTGGTAGTACATTTGTTGCTGCTGGATCAAATTCTGATTTGAGTAAAAATGTTCTTAAACAGAAACAAGAAAGAAAAAAGAAGAGAAAGGGATATAAATAATGAAAGAAAAGAAAGGGAACACTCCACCTCCAAGAAAAAAAGTAGTAAAGAAAAAGAGGGAAAGGAGAAATCTGACAAAAGCACCACAACTTTGAAGGTAAGCTGTATGACCAAGTGATAAGCAGAGTGGAGTGCTGCAAGCAGAGCAGTTACTGGAAAAATCTTTCTTTTCCTCACTGTTCTTTTTCCCCTGTTTTCCTTACAAAATTGTTGCCACTTGGGTTTAGGTTTTGCCAGTTGAAGACATGAAAGTCATTCCCCAGTTGATCTTAGTAGGCCAGGTTGAGAGGTCTCTGTGTTTGAACTTTACTGGACCTGCAGGACCTTGTGTGAATAGGTTATGGAAACACTTTGGTTTGGTTTTGCTGTCTTTTCTGTTCTGTGCCATATGTTAGGAGTTGACTGGCTGCCTTATCTGTATGAACAGGCAGGAAGTAGACTGTGTAACTAAGCAGCAGGGTTCAGGGTTAGTTTGGCTGTGTCATGGTTTAACCCCAGCCAGCAACTAAGCACCACACAGCCGCTCCCTCATACCCCCCTGGTGGGATGGGGAAGAGAATCAGAAGGGTAAAAGTGAGAAAACTCGTGGATTGAGACAAAGACAGTGTAATAGATAAAGCAAGAGCCACGCACACAAGCAAAACAAAATAAGGAATTCATTCACTATTTCCCATCAGCAGGCAGATGTTCAGCCGTCTCCAGGAAAACAGGGCTCCATCATGCGTAATGGTTTCTTGGGAAGACAGACGCCATAACTCCAAACGTCCCCCACTTCCTTCTTCTTCCCCCAGCTTTATATGCTGAGCATGACGTCATATGGTATGGAATATCCCTTTGGTCATTTGGGGTCAGCTGTCCTGGCTGTATCCCTTCCCAAGTTCTTGTGCACCCCCAGCCTACTTGCTGGTGGGGTGGTGTGAGAATCAGAAAAGGCCTTGACTCTGTGTAAGCACTGCTCAGCAATAATGAAAACATCTCTATATTCTCAGCAGTGTTTTCAGCACAAATCCAAAACATAGCCCCATACTAGCTACTGTGAAGAAAATTGACTCTATCCCAGCCAAAACTATTAGAGGCTGTCAAGCTGAAAAGATTTTTAATAAACTTTCACTCTGCAGTTTAGCCTCTCCCTGGTTGTTTTGGTCCTGGGCTGCATATTGGACTCTGCTTGAGGATTTGAGGAAGAGTGGTATGGGATTTTTCCCTTGCAAATCGAAGGTGGTGTGATTAAGAAAAGAAACATCTTCAAATTATTTAATCTTAGAATTTGAAAAGTGGCATGCCTTTAAAGAGTAGTTTGTGGTACTCAGAATTATTCAGCTGTTATAAAACAGCTGATTTAGGTGACCGTCCACATGCTTAATTAATTGTCTTACCCAAGAACTCTCTTTAAAATTTATCAATTACCTGACAAAAAATATGAAAGAAAAATTGTAATCCTGTTTTATTTAGAAAATATGGTGAAGTCTTAATTTCTGGAGCTGTTTCTCATAGGTCCCATGATGCTGCTTGTTCTGTTTTACCTGAATATTGATGATAAAGACAGATGACTTTATGGCAATGATTTCTTGGGTGACAGGTTGTTTTGAGTGCCTAACTTCAGCCAATTGAAAAGAAAGCTTTAAAAAAAAAAAAAAGAGCTGACACTTCTATTCTGAAAATTTCTGCGACAAGATAGGTGTGTAAAAATTGAGGCAATCAAAATACCAAGAGTTGGTTGGAAGTCATATCCTGTAATGCTGAGAGCATGTTTTGTTTTGTTTTTTTGTTTGTTTGTTTTTTGTTTTGTTTTGGTTTTTTTTTTGGGTAAAATCATTTTATCTTTGGTAGGACAAAGATCACACTAAAGAGGATCCGAATTCAGAAACTGACAAGGAAGTAGTCAATAGAGATACACAAAGGACAGATGAAGTCAAACTACAACAGAATGGGAGTTGTCAACCAAATGATGGAAACCTCTCAATTAAAATGGAAGAGGTTTAAAGCAAAGAATGAACCTCTGACTCAACCAAGGAATGAAATCCAAAGCTTTTTATTTCCCAGAATGAGGAAGAAAATGTCAAAGCAATCAACCTGAACATGGTGATAGTACTAGTAGCTCTTCCAGTTCTTGTGATAGTTTTGTTGATTTCTTGCTGTAAAGCAAGAGAGCACAGACCAGTAGTTATACCATGAAAAAGCAGATGCTATCATAATTATTCATCTCTGAAAAACCATGCATTTCCATGATGGCTTTACTTATTTGTAAAATGATTTATGTTAAGTTTTGCCATAAGCTGTTACAAATAAGTAGAAACTGAAAGATGTAAACTTGTACTATCCAAAAAAAGCTGAAGATATGCATTGAAGATTGTTTAAAATACTGTTTGTTGATGAATTTTGTATTGTTTTACTTTGTGGGTTAAAAAATCAAAAAAAACTTCAATGTATACTGTTTGATGTGCTTGGAAATGGTGTACAAATATACACACTTTCTTTTGTTGTAAATGAAAACTATAGAAAAAGGATTTTTAAACATAAACACAGTTTTACAGTTCTTATGTTAAATGCCCACTGACTAGTTTGTTTTTCATCTGCTCACTGTTTGAGATTCTTGGGTTTTATTTAAAACAATTTCTTACTAATATCCCTAAAATGAATATTTCTTTTAAAGTATTTGAACAACGCATGCTACTTTTCTGTTCCTAAAAGGAACACTGACATGTTATAGATAATAGGTTAGCTTACTGGGTTATTTTGGGGTTGTTTTGTTTTGTTGTTTATTTTTATCCTTCGAGAATTGAGCACATCTGAATGATATTATTAGAACTTATAGCTTTGTTTTGAGCCATACTGCAGTGTGTCTGTTCAGCTGCAAATAGTGCAGTTACTTTCATCCACACTTAACCATTTTGGAAGAGGTTTTTGTAGCTTACACATGGCTTTTTTCTTTTTTTGCTTCTTCTGTGAAAAGACGCTGCCAGCAACTAAGCACCATGTAGCCACTCGCTCACTCCCCCATGGTGGGATGGGGGAGAGAACTGGAAGAGTAACAGTGAGAAAACTCATGGTTTGAGATAAAGACAGTTTAATAGGTAAAACAAAAGCTGCGCATACAAGCAGAACAAAACAAGGGATTCATTCACTGCTTCCTATCAGCAGGCAGGTGTTCAGCCATCTCCAGGGAAGCAGGGCTCCATCACGCATAATGGTTTCTTGGGAAGACAGACGCCATAACTCCGAACATCCCTCCACCCCTTCCTTCTTCTTCGTCCCAGCTTTACATACTGAGCATGACGTCATATGGTATGGAATATCTCTTTGGCCAGCCTGGGTCAGCTTTCCTGGCCGTGTCCCCTCCCAGCTTCCTGTGCACCCCCTGACTTCTTGCTAGCAGGCCAGCATGAGAAGCTGGACTGTCATTGACTGCTTAGCAACAACTGAAAACATCAGTATGTTATCAACATTTTCTCATCCCAAATCCAAAACATAGCCTCACACTAGCTTCTGTGAAGAAAATTAACTCTATCCTGGCTGAAACCAGGACATTATCCACCCCTTATTCCTTACCATTTATGTTATCCTCAGGTACCACACTATCCAATACAACCTGATTGACCACCACCCCTTCCCATCCTTTGATACAACACACACATTGTCATCCCCTTAGTCTATAGACCATCCCTGTAAAATGTCCCTGAAATGTCCACAAATGTCCATGAAATGTCCACTGAATTCATTTAGTCCATGACTTTGGGCTCCATCTCTTATGGTGGTCACTCAGGACAGGAGAGGTGGTGCATTGTGTGGAGTTACTGGGCACCAAAGCCAGCTAAGATCAGGTCACTGCTGCATTTGCACTGCTGCTTGTAAGGCTTGTCCTCCATTGGTTCAGGTGATTCCTGCTATAGTAGTTCCTATAACATGCAACTCATATCATGGGTTACAACAGTTTAAAGGTATTTCCATTATAATCTCCAACCCTGGGCCCTTTGGACTGGACCATAGGGTTTAACATTGCAATGAACTCCTCCC
>NW_010549860.1:0-23307 GCF_000687285.1 Phaethon lepturus
CCTCGCCGGCTCCCCGCGCGCTGGAGCCCCGCGCGGGAGCTGAGGGGGAGCCCGTGAGCGCGGGAGCTGAGCACCCCTCGGGGAGCGAGGGCAGCCAGGATGGCCTCGTCGTCGGGCAACGACGACGACCTCACCATCCCGAGGGCTGCCATCAACAAGATGATCAAAGAAACGCTCCCCAACGTCCGCGTGGCAAATGATGCCCGGGAGCTGGTGGTAAACTGCTGCACTGAATTCATCCACCTCATCTCCTCCGAGGCCAACGAGATCTGCAACAAATCGGAGAAGAAAACCATCTCGCCCGAGCATGTCATACAAGGTAAGCTTCCGGCGGCGGTGTGCCTCTGCCCGGTACGCACGGGTCGTTCAGGCTTTGAGCCACTACTGCCCCGTTGCGACTTCTTCCTCTGTGGTTTCTTGTAGCTATGTAGAAGACAAAAGGTAGAGATCTTTTAAGGGTCTAGAGAAGAAGTACGTGTGGTCGGGCTTGTCCGTCGCATTGCGAGGGAGGGTTGTCTTTGTGTGGTTAGAGCGTCTGTTGAGTGTGCTCAGGACCAGCTCTCGTTTTGCGGTTCAGAGACGACTCTGATGTTTTGAGTGAAGTCACCAAATCCATTCATCTTTTTCGTACCTGTGAGACGAGGCCTGCTTTTTCGAATGGCTATGCAGATTTCTTTTGCAGCATGCTTTAAGATCCTGAACTTACTAAATGTCTTTCTAACTGGAGACTGACAAAAGAGGTATGATTGGGTATGTGGGGCCCAGGCTTTAATCCAGAGTCATCGTGTCTGGATCCTGAACAGAAGAAAATATTCCTCTAGGACTATCCTTGGAGTCTGGTTGTTTAAAATTAAGTATTTGTATCTGTTGTAGAAAGCATCTAAACATGACATATGCCCTTGCATCTTTTTCTGCTGTTGACTTCCACTTTCCTTTCCTTGAATAAAAGGAGAGTTCTCTTTCTGCCTCTCATTTGCTTTTCTTTAAATTCTGCCATAAACAGGGAGTTTCCTTGCCTCATCCTTAAGTCTGCAACAGGCATCTTTTTTCAGGAATCATTCATCTTGCTGCTTAAGCAAAGCTTATTGATACCAGCATTTACTGCAAACAAATTTATAGAAGTGATAGTGAAAGAGTACTTTATTCTGCTGCCTGGTAGAGATACTAACAGTAGCATTTGCAGAAGAGCTATTTTCAGGACTATTATGGTAGTTAGTTTAAAAAATGTTATGTTTTTTTGGTAGTGATTCTTTGTTTGAAACAAACAAAAAAATCTGATTCCTTTTGGATTATATGAACTTGCTCTCCAGAAGAGTTTCAAGTAGTCCACTGGATTATGAACAGCAAAAGAAAATCTGTAGCATGTATGAGCTTTAATATTAAACACATGCAAATCTGGAAGTTTAGCAAAGCAGCTCCATCACAGAAGCTCAGGATGTAAAGAATAAAACTTGTGCTTGAATGTGGAAGCATACTTTGGGTATGATGTTTCTAAATACATGGATAATTTCTTCAAGTGACCACCAAAATGTTTGAGTTCAGTTCTCAACACAGGAATAGACATGATCTTTAATGTTGAGGACAATGGAGAATTCATGTATGAAAGTATTTTTTTGCCCAGTAGTGATGGTCCTTAGAAAAGATTTCACCTATTGCTGCCCTAGTGTTAGTCTGGTTTTTTTGGAAAACAAATTGAAACCAAAATATGTGTGTTTGTGTGCGTGTGTGTATATGCACATATGTGCATGTGCGTATCATCAGCAGGTGGTTCCAAACCAAGTATTTTGCTGGGTTCTATGTCTTTTTCTATGTCTAGATCAAACCAGATTTTAGAGTTAGGAAAAATTATTTTCAGCTTAGATGTGTACTTTTTAGTCAGATATTGCTAAGGAAAACTTTGGAAATGTATCCATTTTTATAATGCTCTGGAGATGGAAGGAGTTGCTCTTGGATTTTCTGTTCTTATCTTTAGGGAGGTGTATGTGCTATTAGCTTATTCCAGATGTTGGTCGGTTGGCAGATACTGCCTCTGAGGTATGAGGAGTTAGATCGCTAATTTTGGAAACAGTGATTATGTGTGTATAGGTATAGCATTTCTGCATTTTCATCCATCTTCATATGTTCTAGATACTGGCTATGTTGACTGTGTCTTAATGTAGCTCCATGACAATGACGCTAATAAATTAAGTAATTGAAATATGGTTTTTGTGGCCATCCAGATTATCTTGTTCTTTTTGAATGCTTAATCCAGTTCATTTAGAAGTAAAATGAGGTTAATGGCCATCATGTCACACCTGGTCCAGTCTAAACACAGACTGCTGCCAAGAGGATTCTTTTTGTACCCTCCCTAGAGATGGGTCTAGCAATTGCTGATCCCTGCTGCTTTTTGAGAATTGAGGGGGATCCCAGTTTTCTGTTAGGTGAGTTTGCTGATCTGACTGTTCCTGTAAATAAGAAGTTACTGAATCGGAACCAAGGAGCAGGAAGGATCTTTCACTGGGGAGGAGGAAGGGGAAAGAGACACTGCAGCTGGTGACACCCTGCCATTGGACTGTGTTAGAGGTAATGTGAAACTGCACTTTGTCACTGTACCTATGTGTTTGGCAGCAGTGGTGCTTAAGACACCCCTTCCTTTGCACTAGTAAATACAATTGTGTGGCCAAGTGCTGAGCTAGAACTCTTCCCCCCTACCACTGGGTAATGCTTCAGATAGATTAAATCCCTGCCATGTTTCATCATGTGGTAGCACAAGTACTTGACTGCACAGTGCTGTCAACAGCATAGGGAAAGGAAAGCAGAGGCTTTTTGCATCCCATGAGAGATCTGACTTGGTAGATGTACTCAGACTATGCCAAGCACTCGCTGTTAGCCATAAAACACAAAGCAGCTTCCCTGGAGAGTACCCAAAGGCATCAAGGCTACGTAATAGTTGTAAGTGGAGTCTCCATGTTTATTGTTGAATCCCGCCATCAAGAACCCAATTGTGAGTCTGAGACTCTAATAAGCAAATGAATATCCCTCCACCCTGGAACAGAAAATAGCCACGTTTGATAGCTATGCGAGTTGTGATGAAGAAGGCTTTTTATGATAACTCTAACTTCCATTGTTTTCTGAAAATGGTGAGATGTTAAATCACCGTCTTTATCAAGTTGATTACTTGGTTAACATAAAACTGTTATGTAGTAAGGTAGGCTGTGTATTGATAGCAAATCCTGTAGCTTCTTTTCACAGGCTGTTAGGATACTGACAGTGTTTACATCAGTATTTAATGTTAAAAAAAATCCAAACAACTGTTAATGTTTGGGATTTTACTTTGTAAGTTACTTTTCTTTGAAAGGAGCATAGAAAGTTAAAAATCCTGGATATGAATGATCTGATTATATAAAAAACAAATGCAGAACTAATAATGCTTAACTGATTAATCAGAGATCTGCACCTTCATGCAGTCTTTAAGAGTGGGAGGAAACTGGGGAAAGAATAGTGAATAGTTGTGATTTGGTGTTTGTAAATACGAGTTGTTGTCCTGCTCCCCCCCCCTCCCTGCCCCCGCTGTGTTTGGGGCTTCAGTTGTTTAAATTTGGTGTGATTATTCTAACCTCAGTAAGATACCAACTTTTCAGCACTCTGGGTAGACTTGTAAATTTCAGACTTGAGAAACAGAAAGACACTGAGTTTTGGTGTGTGGTGGGCCGAGCCTGGCTGGATGCCAGGTGCCCACCAAAGCTGCTCTATCACTCCTCTCCTCAGCTGGACAGGGGAGAGAAAATACAACAAAAGGCTTGTGGTTGAGAAAAGGACGGGGACATCATTCAGCAACTACCATCACAGGCAAAACAGACTCGACTTGGGGAAGTTAGTTTAATTTATTACCAATCAAATCAGAGTAGGATAATGAGAAATAAAACCAAATCTTAAAAACACCTTTCCCCCACCCCTCCCTTCTTCCTGGTCTCAACTTCACTCCTGGTTTTCTCTACCTCCTTCCCCTGAGTGGCACAGGGGGATGGGGAGTGGGAGTTGTGGTCAGTTCATCACACCTTGTCTCTGCTGCTCCTTCCCCCTCAGAGGGAGGACTCCTCATACTTTCCCCGCTCCAGCATGGAGGCCCTCCTACAGGAGACAGTTCTCCACGAACATGAGTCCTTCCCACAGGCTGCAGTTCTTCACAAAGTGCTCCAGCCTGGGTCCCTCCGTGGGGTGCCATCCTTCAGGAACAGACTGCTCCAGTGTGGGTCCTCCACAGGGTCACAAGTCTTGACAGCAAACCTGCTCCAGCCTGGGCTTCACCACAGGCTGCAGCGGAATCTCTGCTCCGGTGCCTGGAGCACCTCCTGTCCCTCCTTCACTGACCTTGCTGTCTGCAGAGCTGTTGCTCTCACATATTCTCACTCCTCTCTCCATCTACAGTTCCTGTTGCAGTTTCTTTCCCCCCACCCCTTCTTACATATGTTACCGTAGAGGCTCCAGCACTGTCACTGAGGGGCTCGGCCTTGGCCAGCGGTGGGTCCATCTTGGAGCCGGCTGGCACTGGCCCTGTTGGACATAGGGGAAGCTTCTAGCAGCCTCTCATAGAAGCCACCCTTGCAGCCCCCCTGCTACCAAAACCTTGCCACACAAACTTAATACATGGTGGAACAGTAGCTCTGCTAAAGTAATAATCACTTGTCCCACGTTTTAGCACCATGCCGGTATATTCCTTCCATCCATGTGTTCTGTAGAGCCTTGATGTGTTTCAGCAAGGTAGTAAATCTCTTAAGTTGTTTCATAGCCAGCAGAATTTTGGTGCACTAGATCTATGGTGCATTTATGGTTCTTCATAGCTTTATTATGTTGAACTATTGCACAAAACTGTCTCTGTTACATCACACGTTTTCTTTTGGATTAGTGTGCTATGTTCCATACATAACTGTAAATTCTTTCCATTAATTTATTTTCTTTTAAGGGACATTTAAAATCTCTGTAAAAACACATCTTGTTGTTGACTTCAGATTGGGCAGTTCATATTCTGATGCAGCAGATTGCCAACCCTGATCACTGTGAATGTTCTTTTGACGAACACATATATATTTGCTATGATGGTTTGTCTTAGTGATGTTAGCCTTGTAGAGTTCTTAAGATTTTTATACTTTGGTTTAAAAAAAATATGACTTTGGATAGTTTACCCTGTATACTGTTAACATTTTAAAGTTGTGTGAGTTCTTAAATATTTATAGACTGTGTAGCTAACCAGTTCTGGACCATGAGATGTGGATTTGCCTCCTATCTGCTGGGATTGGATTAAACAAGTTTCTGAAGGTTTTTCTGTAATTCTCGTAGAAACTGTGGGCTAATTGAAAAAAGTTTTTCCGGTGTCTGTCTGTGGGCTGAGGCTGAACTGACATGCTGTCTCTGAAGTAATTTGATAATCTCTAGGTTGAGCTTGTCTTATAACTTTTATTTTTCTTAAGAAATAGGTATTATGTAAATTCATTTGCCAAATGTTATCTGTTACAGGAATGGTAGTCAGTGAGCTTGTCTTCTAACTTTTATTTTTCTTAAGAAATAGGTATTATGTAAATTCATTTGCCAAATGTTATCTGTTACAGGAATGGTAGTCCTGGATGAGTAGACAGCTGCACTGTACTTCCCTTTTAAAAACAGTGTATTCATTTTCTCCTTGACTACAGGTTGGAAGCTGAGAACTTACAGAATGCTTTTGGATTAATAGTTAGGTGTATGATACAATGGCACACTGCCATAACTACGGGTAGAAATGTTAGATTAATGTTAGAATATAGTCTGAGTTAGTGTTTATAACACTATATCAGTCATATAACAGTATAGTGTTTATAACAAGTTGTTGCTTGCTGTTGTGCAGTTTATTTTAGTGCTATACCTTGAATAGCTTGTGACAAGGTTGAAATAAAGAAAGAAAAAGGTTAAAACAACTATCATTCCGTAAAGAAAATTCTGATTTGTGTAAATACTGGAAGTGAACCAAGTGTTTTATTAAACTGAGACTTGTTTCTAGTATAACTGGTGTTTATGTAATATTTCTAGCGTATTCTGTTAGGTTCCACTTTGAGGTGCGTGTATGCGTGGAGGCATATCATAGCAAATGTTGAATCAGGAAACAATGTGCCTCCTGTCAGATGTTCTACCTGGGTTTTTATAATTCTTCTTATTACTTTTGCATTCTTTAAAAAAGCTATTGTTGCAGGATGTAGCTGTATGTCAGATTTCTTTGGGCAGATAAAAGTGCAAGATTTTAATTTCTGAATACATTTTTATGTGGAGATAGATAAAAGGGTTTCTGTTGAGAAATAAAACAATAAAGAGCTCCTACATAATTTTATGTAATTTTATATGTGTGAACTATGCATTTTTAGCTTCTTGGCACTTGAAATATGAATTTAGATATTAAAAGAAAAAAAACTAAAACCCTATGTCTAAGGTAATATTAAACTACTTTGGTTTTAATGAAGGATCTGTGGTCATTTTACAAGCATTGTTTTTGTTCTGTCATAGGTTGCTAATGTACCTTCTACTGAAGACTTGTAACAAAACTGGAAAGACAGAGTCCCTGAGAGATTAAAAGTTAACAATTCAGATAGGAAGGATGACTTGGCTGTATAAATTCTGCTTGATTCTGTTGTGTAGAAGATGGGAGAAAGATGTCTTTTCAAGAATAATGCTTATCTCTATCAAAATGTGTCTGAAAGCCTTGAATCCTCTGCAAGTACAGTACAGACTGCTTTGGTTGTACTTGACTGACCTTAATTCTTCTGTCCTGAAAACATGCACTCTTAAATGGCATAGGATAAGAGGCAGGGAAAATAGCTGTTTGATTTCCATCAACAGATGATAGAAAAGTGATCAAACTTTTAACTTTTTTTTAATCTTTTAAATAAACAAATCGATACCTATTTTCAAAAGCTTTGTAAAAGATGAACAATGTGTTTTCTTACTTTCTTTCTAGCACTAGAAAGTTTGGGGTTTGGCTCCTATATCAGTGAAGTAAAAGAAGTCTTACAAGAATGCAAAACAGTAGCACTAAAGAGAAGAAAGGCCAGTTCACGCTTGGAGAACCACGGCATTCCGGAAGAAGAGCTTCTAAGGCAGCAACAGGAATTATTTGCAAAAGTAAGTGAAGCAATACTGTGCTGATGAGGTTGGAATAATTAATGCTGGAGATCTAGTACCACGAAAACATGCACACTTCAAGAAGGATCCCCTTCCTTGTGGATTGCTGTGGCATGTTGTAAGATGCTATTGACCGTGGCCTGTTTGAATTGGGGAAAGTAAAGTCAACAAATAAGATGTTGCTACTTGTTACTTGTGTGATTTGACATAATGGACTTTGTATACAAACAAATTTTATACTTTAGGTTTAAAAAGCATGGTTTTTGTGGCTATTTAGGTATTTCCATTTTACCATAGAGAATACTTCTAAGAATTACTTGGCTGAGGAAATAAAAGAATGATAGCTGCTGTTCTAGGAAATCACCAGTTTTCATGCATTAAAAAGTGAAAATATCTTTTCTGTTTCTGGCCATCAGTACACAAATGTTAGTTCTTAAGCTTTGAAAGAAACATTTAATTGTTAACAATTTCTAATTTGTCCTTTCTCAACTTCCTTTACTCTTGGCAAGACTCTAATTGAGTGAATTCATGCATAAATCTTTAAAGAGGCAATTCAGGCGTAGGAAGAGTATTTGCCCACAGAATACTGTGCGTGCGTATGCACGTACACACATTCTCCTTCATCCTAGCCTTTTCCCCTCCCAGCTTTCCTAGATAGTTTGTGAACATCTTCGAGTTTAAATGACTAAAAGCCAATTGTATTTATTTATCTTTCTACACTATCTTTCTCTTCAGTATTTTCTTAGTTTTACAAGACGACCATTCTCTAAACTAAGTGATGGGAAAATTACCTTGGATTTCTCTTTCCTCTTACCCAAGGCATGAGTCTTATTTTCTCATTTTGCCTACTTCAATTTCCACGGGTGAAAATGCTTATTCAGTTATGTGTTATCATGTCTGATTACTGCGACCTTCACTTCCCTTTGCTATACTTGTATCTTGCTGAAACAATTAAAAACTGTTGTTTTTCATATGACAACATGCCAACTATTTTAATCTTAATTGCATGATGAATTTTAAGGCATTTAAAATTTCATCATACCACATAGCTGTTGTCAACATTCAGTAAAGTAGTTATGATAAATTCATGTGTGCCTAACTTTTGACTGTACTAACATTAAAAAGACCAATATGGCTGCTTCCGGATTAATGGTGAGATTTACAAATAATAGTCAGTTTGATACCTGATTTTTACTTCCTATTTTCTTAGCATAGTATACAAAATAAAAAAGCAGCTAATAAGGTGTGTTAAGGTAGTACTAGCTCCTGAGTAACATATTAAAAAACAAACAAACAAAAAAACAAACAAAAAAGCAAACGCTGAAGCCATGGCCACCTGACGTAAGCCACACTTTTATCTAAGGAATGACCCCTTGAGGTATATTCTTTTTTTAATCCTATGATACTGTGCCTTAATGTCTAAATTAAAACAATGCATGCAAGTTTGACAAGATTGTATGAACGATTTTTTTTAAATAGTCTTTGGTAATATGGAAAATCTTTGCCTAGATTCAAAGATGGGAGTCTCATGTTTTAAAAATACTATTTGTGATATGCTGCTTAGTCAATACAACTAATGCTGACTTCTTGCTCCAGTTTTAAAGTATTTGCCTGTTAATCTTATGAATGTTTGACTTATAGCTTGGATGATTGTATATTTGAAGTCAGTGGAATGGCTTATCCTGGTGTTCATGCATATAAGTTTCTGTGCCAGACAAGGGTCTTAGCAGATTTGGGGTTTTTTTGAGGCTTCCTCACTAAAATTTGTCTGTGCAATGAATGAGTTAAGTTTACCAGATGCTTATAGAGCTTCTTAGTCAATACAACTGAATGGAATTTTTCTTTTTTTCTGTTTTCGAAATGGCTAAGTGATACCATTATAAATATGGCAGTGAGGGTAGGCGCTTACAAAACAATCGTCCAGTGTGAAGTGCTGAGCCTCTGATTTCTGGTGCATGCATGTGTATCACCTCGTTGTTGTACAGTAAACTTAATTGTAGCAGGGTTGGTAGGGAGCCCTGTTGTTATCTTGTGTGATAAATATTTATGCCTCTCCTATGTGTACAGGTGCTGTCTTCCTTTGTTTAAAACTTTACAATGTCTTAAATTGTTTTCCAACCCTTGTAACCTCACTACCACTTGAAGTTTGAAATACTGAAAATTCCTCATTGAGAAGATTTCTACCTCTGTAAAAGTATTTCTTTTAATGGTAGAACAGACTCAGGAAACGTGATACTTTTATAATAATGGAAGACTCATTTTTTTCACTTCACTAAGTAGATAAACTGGTTTTGATTGTTTTACAAAGTGTAATCCTTTGGCATCTTGAAGTTTGCAAAACTGTAAAATTTGATGATGCTTTGGAAAAAAAATAGGAAAATTCAGTGAGAGCAATGGGATTAGAAGGGAAATCATCACATTCTTAGTGATGAATTTTAAAAGTAGAAAACTAAAGAAGACTGAAGATAGTTAATTTTAAGAACCTTTTTCCTAATGTTCATTCAAAATAGAAATTTAAGTTTTAACTTTAACATAATTGACTGGTATACTGTCGAAATCAAGAGTAGTTGCTGAAAAACAAGTGAAAACCCTGGATAGAAAAATGAGAGATCATCAGCTGAACTATTTGAAATGTTTTCTTAGAACATCTTGTACCTTTCAGTAAAGGTCTGTACCTTTCTGTAGCAAAGCCATCCTCAATCTGCATACCCAAATTTAAGATCTTACATTGCTCTGTTTTCCAAAGATTGCTTAGCAAAGTAAGATAATAACTTTATGTTTTTGTATTAGTGTGTGTCTTTGTTTTACAATTGGGTGATTTCATAGTTGCAAGTTTTAGTATTTGTAATCAGCAAAGAAGAGCTGTTCTCATCTCAGAACCATGATTAAACGTTAAGCTCCCTTGAAATTGAAGCCTAACATTTCCATTGCTGTGCCTCACTTAATTTTTTCATTAGGAAGTGGTTCAGCACAATCCTTACAATGGAACTTAAATACACTGGCTCCTGCCTCTTGCTTTGGCAGATTGAGTTACAAAAACGTTGCTTCTTCAGAGGAAGAGAGAATATAGTTACACATCTTGGTATAAATAATTAAGGTACTTACAGATGTGTGTCTGTGTGTATGATTAATAAAAATTATACAAAACAAATCTGCAGGTGCAGATAAAACTGCTTTTAAGATAAGGTGTTCTAGAGTTTCTTCACAAGCTATGTATGGCCTTAACAATTAAATTCATGTCTTTAGGCTAGACAACAGCAAGCAGAACTGGCGCAGCAGGAAGGGCTACAGATGCAACAAGCAGCTCAACAGGCACAGCTTGCTGCTGCCTCAGCCAGTGCATCCAATCAGGCAGGATCCTCTCAGGATGAAGATGATGAAGACGATATCTGAAATTCACCAGCTGAGTTTGTCTTTACTAAGAAATATTTTTCCTGCACAATGAAAACAGTGAAATGAATGCTTACCTGTAAGTTTGTATGCATCATGGACTGGCAATCGGTATTCTAGGGGTGTCTGCTGTTGTGTGCTGTACATGTATAAACTGTCTTTTTTTGAACTCTTGAAGATTTAAGGTTCAGTATCATATCAACTTTGGATTTTTAATGGTGTATATGGAAATTTTAGATAGCAGTGCGTCATTTATTTGATCAATAAGCAGTGTTACAATAAACAACAAGTTTATAAAATATAGTGAGATTTATAAAAAAAGCTCTAAATCCACATTTGCATTTCTTCCCTTTTAACTAAACTATAAAATCTTACTTAGAATTTTTAATTGTTTTTTGGGGGAGTGGTACAGTAGACATAATCTGTTAATGGGAAAAAAAAAGCAGAGTTCAGCATAGTAGAGTCTGAATTCTTAGTTCTTTTTAAAATGAGGATGTATATGGCAATAAATATTATATATGCTCAAATACCACACTTGTTAAAATTTGAAAATGACACATTTTCACCAAGCTAGGAAAAGGTATGTTTAATAGGAGTTGTATAAATTCAGTCATTTTTTTGTATAGGGGTGAAAAAAATAAACCTATGGTTTTATTATGACATCCTTCGACAGTCCTAACTGAATATTTCACTTCAAAGACTGCCTGGTTTGAAGAACTAACTCTTCTGTTATTTCACTCCAGTTTAATGTTAACTGTTGTTGATGGTATTTCGTAGTCCAGATCTATTCATATTGTTGAAATACAAAGCTGGAACTTGACGAAACAGAATTGGTTTAGTTCCACTGATGCTAACTGGGAATGATTAAGTATTCAAGACTATGAAGGCAGAAGCTGAAGTTAAGAGCATGCTTGCCATAAGAGGGAATTTATTTAACCTTGATTAGTCATTGTCAGCTTAATGCTAACATTCTCCAGACTAGATTGCTACTGGATTACTAAGATACCTTGTTGAAAGATAACATTTTCTTCATTCAAATTGGTTTGTAGGTAAGTCCAGGTTTTTGATAAACTGTTCCCCATGAGTGATCAGCAATACATGGAACAGAAAAGATGTAGTAGTCCTTTTGATAGTTGATTTGAAAATTCTGTTGATTAATGGATGAGCAGCTGTTCTTTGTGTTGAAATGAAGCACAGTAGTGTCCATTGCTGAATTTTAATGTGTTAGTTGAAGTAATACCGGCATATCTTCTGGTACACTAATCTGAGCAGACTAGAAAAGCCACTTGCATGCTGCTGTAGATGATCCAATCGCTCTCTAACACTATGGATTGTTTATTAACTTATGTCCTCAGCAAGTTGCTGTAGTTTGAATTCTTGGGGAGGGCTGCAGCAGCCTGTTTACATAAGGATGCAAACAGAAAATAGTGTGCCCATTTTTAAATAAAGGTCTGAACAAGGTACAATTGACATATATTCAGATCTCAGTCACATAGTGACGATTTAAATTTGAGATACATTGAGTTGCATATTGAATAAATATGAACACTTCATTAAATGCATTAATGCAGTGAGAACTTGGAAAAGTATTTGTTTGAATGTTTAAGTTTAAAAAAAAAAACAAAACAAAAAACCTTTTGTGGATACTATGTGAAATATGTTAGGCAAGGTGTGACCGAGGAAGTGGTTTTCTGTAAAGGTTTAAGTACCAAAGGTAGAAAATCTAGTCTAGTGATACAATGTTCATGTGCAGTGTTGGCTTTTCTAATTTGTACTGTAACACCTTCACACTTTCTATTTTAAATGAGTCTTTTCCTTTTAAATAATATTAGGTATATTTTCACACCTTTCTTTTCTGATGCAGAATTCAGGTTAACATTTTACTGCATCTGGTATGTATGGTGTAATATGTTTGGATCCTTGTGACCTTTCTTTTGGACATTCTTGTGCTTTTTCATATGCTGTATTCTTCAAGCAATAAAATTCTGATGTGTTTTTATAAAATTGCTTTTATATTTAATGAATGGTCTGTCTTCTTCATTGCATTTATAAAGAAAAAAAAGTTGACACTAAAACTCTGCTGTTATTTTGACCCACTGAACACTTGTGAACAAAGTCTTTGCAACCTGAGCACTGTTGGATGGCATTGCTGTTCACTGAGGTTGTTAATGTTTGCAAACAATCTTTCTGGACTTGACCTGCTCACTTTTCTCTTGGGAATTGCATTTTGTGTATATGCATTTTTATAACCTGACCTTCTTAACTTGACAAGTTGGACAAGACCCCTGTAGATCAGGTATAACCTACTGAAATACTTACAGTTTAACAAAGTGAAAGACCACAGGCTGAGGCTGGGGAAATAAGAATATATGTTAGTCTCTTGTTCAATTAATTTCACATAGATAGTCTTGTTTAGGGACTACTTTACTTATTCAGCCATTCCACCTCAAGTATGAAAAGTAAACTCTGGCAGTTGCAGGGGGAGAATCTTCACTGTTCTTTCAAAAAACAAAGAGTTTTGTATTACTTTCCTGTTGTGCTTACATGTACTAGCTAGACAAGAGATTTCTGAATTTGTGGTACTACTGATTTTTTGGTACACCAGGTACATATGGTGTAAAGTTTGGTTAGTGAACTGTATTGTTACTTTGTCTTGGAAGAAACATGTATAAGGATGTGTCTGTTTCTTAAATACTGAGTTGATGAGATTATCTGTGGGTTTTCCATAATTATTCTGACAGTCTGTTTCAGAGTGCTTTCACTAAGTGACTTTCTTGCGAAATCTTTCTTTTCTGTTACTTTAATAAAGCATATGTCTGCATGACATTGTGGGTAATGAATATAGTTGTATTTACTACACTGAGATACTTCTAAAGGAAGTGCCTTAGGAGCGCTAACCATCAAATACTTAAAATGGTATTTGAATTTCACTACTTAAATGTGGCTAGTTGAGTTCGGTATTGAAACAAGCCACAATTATAGATGGTGCTCTTCAGATTTTGTAAAAGTATCTCCATTAAGGAGGACTCTGTGTAATAATGCCTGTGCTGATATTTTCATAATTTTGAAACAGTGCTAAGTCAAGGGCATAAAGTGGCTTAATGATAGTTGCGGAACAGCAAAACCCTTACTCTGAAATGTACACGTCATTCTAGTCTTCCAGTGTTGGATCGCAATTTTGTGTAAAGCATGCACAAAACAATGTGGAAGGAGGAGTGTAATATGAAAGGTTGAGAATGCTGTGGTTAAATTTACTTTTGGTATTACACTATTAATCTGTATAAGACAGAAAAGATGTACTTTGTGGGTTTTGCTGTGTGGATGAGTCTAGCATAGACCTAATAACCTCGGATAGAAATATGTAGCAGATGAAACTCCTGCATATGTTGGGGAAGGGGACATTTGATTTTAATTCTTCATGGCTGTGATTTATTGGCATGTCAACTACAGGAATACAACATTAAGACTTTTATCCCACAGCCTGAACCAAACGTTCAAGTGAGGATTGACAGTACTTGCTACAACCTGTTTCCTTTTTTCTGAGTTTTAAATGTGAAGAGCTGCTATGCTTTATATATCTGGGATGAAGATTTATAAGAGGCATATTAAATTATGTAAAGATTACATTTAATTTTAAGGCTAACTGTGGTTACTTTTTGTGATACTTTAGAGGTTTGGTTTTTTTCTTGTTTCAAAGAAAGTCAAGGGTATTAAACTAGAGGCACTGAACTCTATTTTCATTTGCATCAAAGGCAGAAGAATCTCACTGTAGCAAGGTCTGGACTTGATTTCTCCCCTTCCTCCTGGGCCCCCACCTAGGATAACTGATGTTGTTGGAGTAGTAGTATTGCACGGTGTAACTTTGAATGATTTCCACACTCATTTCAGTAGGATTTAGTCCAGTTTTGAGATTAGTTCAATATAGTTACTAGTCAGTAATCATAAACTTTTATATCTTCAAAGCACCGTACAAGCATTAACTAGGTGCAGGCAATGTTACACTGACCAGTGTAATAATGTTGGTATTTGAACAGTCCATGCTGTGCTTTGAAGTTAACACTTTCACAGGCTATGGAACTAAAAGGTGGTGCACTATGTAGAGGAAAAAGATGTTATGTTCATGTCAGACTTCATGGAAGGGTGACTCATCTAGAGAGCAAGTAATTGGGAAAACAAACAGGCTTGTTATAAAAGTCATTGTCAAAGATTAAAGCATATGTTTGTAATAGCACAGTGCTTGGGATTGCTGGTTATGGGCCAGGACTTGGTTTCACCAGTGCTGTGTTCAAGTTTCATTCTGTCACCTACAGAGCGAAACATGACAGCTGAATTAGAAATCAAATTCAACATCCTTTTTGTTTCAGGTACAAATTTGTGTTCTCAGGCAGCAGTGAACTAAATGGAAGAGAACTAAATTAAATCAGTTCCAGCTAACTGGTACTTTTCATGCATAGATAATTATTTTTCAGGCAGGTAAAATTCAAAACTTTTAAATAAATACAGTTGCTTCTTAAATATGCACTTACATACATTTTCCATAGATTTCCATACATTCTCTGATGGTGGGAACAGACTTTTTAGCAGGGCCCCTAGTGATAGGACAAGGGTTAATGGTTTTAAACTAAAAGAGGGTAGATTTTGACTAGCTATAAGGAAGAAATCTTTCACCATGAGGATGGAGAAGCACTGGCACAGGTTGCCCAGAGAGGTGGTAGATGCCCCATCCCTGGAAACATTCCAGGTCAGGTTGGACGGGGCTCTGAGCAACCTGGTCTAGTTAAAGATGTCCCGGCTCACTGCAGGGGTTCGGACTAGATGGCCTTTAAAGGTCCATCCCAACCCAAACTGTTCTATGATTCTGTGTATTCTATAGCTATGATAATTTGTCTGGGACTGCTGGGTAAGTTGTATACAGCTAAACTCATTAGCCTTAATTAATAACTTGTTCTTGTTTGCAATATAGTCTAATGTTTTGAAACTTGAAACTGTTGGAAACATCTTTTAATTTCTACAAAAATTTTGCCATTTTTGAGATGCTTACAAAATACAGTTCCAAATAAAATTTAAACAGAACTAAATCTTTATGAACAAATGAAATCAGTTTATCTTAATATATTGTCTCATTAAAATGCAAGGGGCAGTTTTTGACTGAATGTGAAAAAGATACTCTGGTTGCAGGATGTGAAAACACAGGGCTAAACTGTCTGTCACTGCTGTCAGTGAGTTAACATTTTGCCACATTTTGGAAAAGAAATTTTACCTATTTTCTGAGACAAAAATCACCTGTCAAACTTTTCTCTCAGGAAAATTATGAACTGGCTTCCCTTCATACATGAAAAGGCTCTAGGGCATGAATCACATGGTTGTGTGGGAAGAACTGTAGTAGCAGACAATCCTGGAGAGAGAGAGGGCGTTTTGTTGAATACTTTAACTGTGTTTTTGCCTTAATGATGGTAAAAGGGATTGCTCGAAAATGAAATCTCTGGTATATAATAGCATATTTTAAATTTCTCCTTCATGAATGCAGCATAAAGCTTCTGAATGCTGAAATAGATTTTTCATATGTTATCTGTGTTCGGATATATTTTTGTAACCTGTCTCAGTAGTGTAAATATTCCAGCCCAGAGGGGCAGTTTAGTCCTCACATTCAGTCAAATTTTTTATTTGGTGTTGAAAATGGTGCATTTTTTTAGTGTGGGGAAAAAAGGTCACAGGAAATGGTGACATGGTACCTTCTTTTTGTGGACTAGCTATTGAAGACACAAAGGTGGTAGTAACACAACTGAACCCTTATGTTTTGTGTATTTCCATTTTCAAAAATTGCTCAGCTCAGGAGATCTGGACATAAGGAGAGTACCCAAGGTAGCGGTAAATCCAAAGGGAAAAACCCTGGCTACTACAAGATGGGTGTGTTAGAGAGGGAAAAGAACAGTCTTGTAAGAATTGTGTATATTCTTCCCTTTGCTTCTCGCCTTGTCTCAGAGGGAAGAATATGCAAAGACAAAGGGGAGTGGGGGGAAAGACTCTTAGTAGTTGGCTACCTGTTAGATTTAGTCTGCCTTTTAAGTCCAAAGAGCAGGCATTGGTTTTCAAATTTAGTTAAATAGAGCTCCAAAAATGTAATGTCACAAAAATAAAATTCCTTCCTAAACAAGTGATTTCTTTACTTTTGGTTTTGTTTCTTTGGGGTTACTTGAAAATGTCTGAAGTTAGTCCCTGATCAGAATGTCACTTGGGGCAAATAAGAATGATAAACAGAGTTGTAGCTATCTTTAGTAATGCGAGAGGGAGATGTGGAAAGGGAATTGATTTGCTTAGTGGGATACCTATTCTATGCACAGCATAGTGTTTTCATTCCCATTGTTGATTTATTTACTGATTTCTGTTCTTTTAAAGTCATTAATAGTAGGAGGGAGAGAGTTTTCTTGGATGTGTGAATTACTCTTGAGTTTCCTTCCAGACTGTGATCCTTTGACAGTTTTTTCATGCATCCATTAAATGTGGTATTGTGCAACACGGACATCAACTTTCTCATGAGAAAAGGAGGAGCCACGACAGACTTGAAAGGGACGGACATGTGAAAATAAACCACTGAAATGAAATCCTTTAAAGGAGAGAAGTCAAGACCTGCAGTGGTATGGAAGGTAGGACAATCAAGGGATCGTTGGCCTTCTCAGTTTCAAATTAATGTAACTCATACCGTATTCAATGAAATGGGATCTGATTGATGACAGCAGAAACAGGTTAGCATTACGTTATACTGCTCGTTCTTTCGCTTGCCAGCAGGTGGCTGTCAAGTGCAGGAAATGGGTTTCGGCGGGCTCTGTTGAAACTACGGAGAACCGGTTAACTGAAGCTCACAGGCTACGGTGATAACTCATGAACCAGCTTGAAATTAAACTCCTTTAATGAGATTAACCGGTATCCCAGGATACTGATTATGTTCAAAGGCAGATTTTGCACAACTGCACGTATGTATATGTTTCTGATCATAATTCAAAGTCAGATGATAGTTAAATATTCTAACAAGTGTGAAAATAAGTGGTGCTGATTCTTAGCTCTACATTCATCCACTCTTCTTTTTTCTATAGCTTGAATTCGTACCATGACAAACTCTCCATCTTTCAATATTGATACAGTATGTCAATCCATACACTCTGCTTGAAAGCTGCTAGCTGATCAGTGCAGGTAGCAGTTACTATTCAAGTCTTTGGTTATTATCTCAAAACTAGTAATCTTTGTGCCTGTAGATAATATGGTAATGAAAAATTTTGACAATCAGAATTCAACATAACTATTCCTAACTGAGCATATTAGATACAGCTCCATGTTCTTTTAATGTATGGAAATGAGCATGGATGGGTTGGTGGGAGAATGGTCAAGACACGGGTTAGGTAAACTGGAGATACCAGAAACCAAGGTAGCAAAGTTCTGGCATTTGTAGTTATATTTTGATATAATTCTAAAAGTATATGCAATGAAAGCAAATGGATTTATAGTATTCAAGCAGGTGATGCCAGCATTAAAGAACTGAAAATCATAATTTGAGATAATGATTTCTGGGTGTTGCCTGATATTTTGTAATTGTCCAGACTCCAGCTTTGGATACAGTTGTATGTTTTCAAAGGGAAGTGCGAAGTTATCATGTGATAGTCTTTTTTCACTGGAAAAAAGCAAATTCCTGTGAAATAAGAGGCTGTTTGTACTTAGACTATTGCTAGTTGATGCTGATTGACACCACATTTCCTTTGCTCCATATGGCATGAGAAGATGTGCTCTTGGCTATAGTGCAGGCAAAAAGACTGAACACAGGATATTTCATAAAAGCAGATGGAAGTTCTCCTTTTCCTCCTATTTATAGCTGGTGTAAGTAGAGTTCTTTCAGTTCTGTTACCCAGTCAGTGGTGATGTCTCTCTGTTTTGCTTGCTGAAACAAGAGAAAAAGAAGAAACATACCTTTCTGCTGCTATATAAAATGCATTTCAGTACAGACTGGAAAAGATGGGGAGGGGTTTACAGTTCTTCCCACAAAAATTCAGAGATAGGAAAAAAATTAGAATTAGGTCACCCTCAGTCAGCAGTGGCTGAGGCTGCACTGTGCTGCCTAAGTGCAGTTTTCCTTCTGCCTTGAAGCAGGGGTGGTGTGGTCTAACTAATACAGTTGCCTGCTAACTTTCTGCTTAAAAAAACCCCACAAAACTACTCAGAGTAAAACTGTAAGTTTATTTTACCTAGTAGTTGAACTAAGAACCCAGTGGAAGTAAGCCTCTAGTCAGATGCACAGCTACAGACTCTCTGCATACTGCTGGTTATGGTTAAATAACCAGCCCCTGGGAGACAGAGGAAGTCTGGAGAACTCGGCACAAGCTGAAGTGTCAAGACACCTATTCTTTTGTCTCAAAGTATTTCCTGAACTGTAAAGTAATGATTACTCAGTCACCTCATGGAGGCATTATGAACATTAATATTTTCAAAAATTAGAGCACTTATGAGTGCTGATGATGGGGGAAATACATGTGTAAGGCAGGGAGGGAGAGCTAAATTCTTTTGGCTTTCAAGGAAAAAAGAGATAATACTTAGGGTTTTTGCAACACTTCATTTTCTTTGTGGAGTAAAAATCCAATTTTAATATGACAAAGAGACTGCTGGCTAGCTGGGAAAAGGATTAATGGCACCTCACACTGAGAAAGAGATATTTGGAAGTAATGTGTTTGGTCCTGCTGATTTTTGTGGCGATGGAAAGCTAAGCTGCTTCTCTCGTTAGAAAGTGTGCCCACAGGGAGTGCCAGACGGCTTTTCTGCCACTCCAAATTAATCATGCAAACTGTTGTTCTGCCAAGATAATATCCTTAGGTACACTTGTAAACTCAAGTAGCTTCTGTTGAGAAGTGAACAGAATTAACAAAATACAGAACTATTGTAATAAAGGGAATGATGTGGATTCAGTCTAAAAATAAAATTGGGCGGTTTTCTTTTAAAGCCTCCATTAATTAGTCAGTGATGGGGAAAACAGCTAAAGATAACGGTAAATTTTTGAAGCTAAAAATAAGTTGTCATCAGCTTCCAGAAAATGCTAATGGTTTACAAGGATACTAGAACAATGCAATTTATTATTAAGCCTTTGGGCAAGTAAAATTTACTTAAATATGTCTTTAATGTATTCTTGAGTCCCTTTAGTGAGACTTTTTTTAAATCACACACACACCCCCTGACTAATATTTTTAAGGATATGACTAGAAGAATAAAAATCTGTAGGGTTATACTTGTTTAATTACTTCTAGGCCCAGGGCCAGTTGCAATCCCTGATAACGGAAACAATGTCAAGATTCTAAATGATTAATTATAGCGATTGTTTATAATTTTATAAATTTATAACTATTTATACAGCAATATCCTGTGGAGATGCAGTAGACTCTTTCCTTCATCTTACAGCTAGCTCATTTCACATCCCGAACTGCCAAACTGGAGGAGAGCACAGCTCAGTATATAGATGGGAATCTTCTGAAGCAAGAGGATGCCCAAGCAGGAAAAGGGCCTAATGATGACCAGTGTCAGACTTCTCGCTAAGCTAAGTGGTAAGTGTTGTGCTGTGGAGACTTTTGTTTCATTTTTAATGAGTTAAAATTTCATTTGATGACATGGTCTTAATATATGAATTCCAGGTTCTGTGATAACTTACCTATGTGCTTTTTGTCTTTTAACTAACTTGCATTGTTACCTTTGTAGTTCATTGTTGTCGTGAGCTATGACCTTCTCTTGAAGAGGTGGCTCCTAGTTTAAGTAAAGGTGAAATGCAAAGTTCTGTATGCATACCTGATACATGTTACGTACTTGGTTTTGGAAGAAGTACCGGTTGAAAGCAAACGAAAAATCAGAAACGAACCTTGAAAACAGTTGTGCCCATATTTCAATTCAAACTATAATAAAGCCACTGAAATCTGTTGGCAAGAAATAGGCTTTGTGCTTGAATGAAATTGTATAAAAGGTATTACGGAGGTTTTTCTCCTATATCACACAGACTTTAAAAGCTTACATTGTTTTTTGGATGTTTCAAAATAATATGTCCAGATTAGATTAAGAAATACTTAACTGTATTTCAGCAATATTGGAAGCAATCACTCCTCCGTTTTCCTATGGTCCATATTATGTTGTCCAACTCTCCCCAATCTGTTTTATTTACTTTACCTGAAGAAGCAATGCCTATCAGCAGTATCTCACATAATTCTGAACCGTATCCTTTGAGTCAGATTTTATGCTAATTCTCTCAAGGTGTTTCGGTGTTGCACAATGAACGCCCAAGATGTGAGCTAACTGTGAATGAACTGATACTGCTAAACGGCTCATCATGCTTCCGTGCAGAAACACTAGCTTGGGTCCCAGGAACAGTATGTTAACGTGTACAGCTTCCGATCAGCCTTGCTTCCCATCTCTCACTGTTAACCTCTGAACACGGATCGTTAGCCAGGCTGCAGGAGCACGCTAACGCAATGATACAGCTTCCTATTCCGGTGTTAGCTTGTTCAAAGCCTGCTCAGTAATGTCTTTTGATTGCTTCTCTTTATAGTGTGTACATACTCTTAAAAGGTAGGTATAGCCCAGAGGCTGCTGTGATAACACCTATCCTAATTGACACAGTATTTCAGAGCAGCCTCTCAACCTGTTCTGGAGGTTGTGAAGTTATGCAGAATCTCTGCAACATCGGGACGCTTCCTTTACTCTACAGCTTGTAAAGATGTTTTTTGAAGAGAGCTGCATGGAAAGAAGGAATCCTGTTTGTCCTGGGAAAACCTCTCATTAGCTAGAATTCGGCTTTTTAAGCACTACTGAGAAGCTAAGTATTGTATTTATGTACCTATGATACAGGCTGCAGTTTCCGTCTCCTAAAATGGATAGAGATCACCATAAAACGTTCAATTTTGTTACATTGCTCTGAATTGAAAACAAATCCTGACATGTTGAGAATGTTGGCCTTGCGCATTTTGCAGACGTGGGTAATTAGTTAATTCTTAAATTAGAGTTAAGTAAAAGAACCTGAGGATTCATGTATCAATCGACCAACCACAAATATAAATATATATATATAATATATATGTTACACTTTGAAACTCTCTTGACGTATGTTTCATCCAATGAAGGCCAGTATTTCAAATTTGAGTGCCAAATAAGTGTCTGACTTTCAAAACTTCTGGATCCGTAGATCCAGAATTTAGGATCCATTTTCCAGTAGATTGATTTTTCAGCACTCCATTGGGGCTTCTAAGGTTGAAAATTTTAACTCAAAAGTTATTTTTTTAGGGCTCATTTTTGGATATGTAAGCTGAAACAACTGGAAACGTGACCTTTCCTGGAATGATCAGAAAGTGAAAAATCCTGGCTCTCCTGAAGCCAGCAGCAAATTTTGAGTTCACTGAAATGGTCATGACTTGCTGCCAGTGTTTAAAGGTTCAGTGTACATTTGTTTCTCAAAATCACGCTTTTTAAAAAAATGTGCCAAATCAGGCATCCAAAACCAAAGATGCCCAGATCGTTGGGTGCATTTAAAAACCTTGGTTAGGACACAGTAGAATATGGATTCTACTTAATGTACAACTAAAGGTTTTGAAAGCCATCTTTCTAAAATTATTACACATGCAGCAAGTTATAGCATAGGTATTAGTTTAAGAGATATATTAGCATATAAAATGAGCAAACTTTTAATTTTTACTTACGTTTGAATGAGGTTATCTCATTGTATCATCTGATTATATTTTTTTAAGAATCGTATAAAGGTGTGTAGCGAACTAGTAGCTAAGCAAAAAGTTGGTTGAAGTTTACAGTGTTTAATGGAAATTATTTTTTTCCTAATCCTGAAAGGCATGTAAGTTGAGCAAATTCAAATACGTATTTATTCATGATTTTTAGCATTTTTTTATTTCTGCTTCATTACAAAAATCCTCAACATGTTTTCTGCTTGGTGAATATTTTCAGTAATGCATGCAAATCTATAAACTGAGTTGAAGTGTCAGAGTTCAACTGATGTGTGCCCAAGTGTGGAATTTCATCTTCAGAGTCTCAAATTTGGGGGTTACATGACCAATGGCTTGCTAAAACATATGTGTATGGTGTACATACACCTCAGCATGTGGCACATTTATTAATTTTTTTTGATCTCCACAGACCAAGTGCATTTCTCATATAATGTGATTAGCGTAAACATTTTACTCCAGAAATTACATTGTTGATCTGTGGTGTCATCTGCACTCTGACAAATTCTGATGTTAATACTATTTGAATGCAGTAATTTCATATCGATCTAGAAGAACTTGCATTTTCCTTTCATATGGAAAATAGGACTAAACCTAAATTAAGTGTGATGCAAAGGAGTATTACCTGAAAGGTGACCTGGAAATGAAAAAATAATTGGATTTAAGTAATTTTGTGTTTCCTGACAGAGACTTAAGACAGCAGTATTTTCACTGAGTTTTTATTGCAGTTTATAAAAATGATCTTAAGTAAAAATGAGAGGAAAATCGAGAAATTGATGCCTTGAGAGGGGAATTTAATTCGGGTGGCTGTCACAGCCTTTGCTTTCTATTAGTAGCTTCCTAACACACTTTGGTGGAAAAAATAGTCTTTGAGAAGGATTTAACACCCCTCCTTTTCTAGTTGCTGAGGCAACTCCGTTATAGTCATTCAACGATATGCTTCACCCAACTACTCCATCAAAAATGGAGTTATTTCACCAAAATCAGTTATTTTTCCTCCGATGTCAGCCTGGCATTTTCTAACACCTGTGGGCTGTAAAAAAAAAAAAAA
>NW_010549861.1:0-7306 GCF_000687285.1 Phaethon lepturus
CAGCGGCCCCTGCCCGTGCCTGGGCAGGGACACCCCATACACTCACTGTCTGCATTGCCGACACACGAGTAAACTCTCACAGTTATCCTTATCAAGAGCTCTGGAGATAGCTTAGAAATGAAGAACCTGTGAACAATGGTCCTTTAGGGTGGGACCAGTTATTCCTGAACATCTCCAGAAAGCTTCGTCATAACGCTTAGAAAAGATTCTCATGTTCCATAACCCAGGAGTGGCAAATTTCTACCTGATCCAAGGTCTCCCTAAGCACGACATGGTCCTTGTGCGGGCAAACTTGGCCAGCTAATGTGACACTGAGTGTGCAAAACCCATCAGGGCTCACAGTGTGTAAGCATGTTCTGATGACTATTCTCCACCTCGTAATTTAGGGATTTAGACACATTCTTACACCTTAAAAGTCAGGTGGGGTGCTCCCATAAACGGCCGCCTCACCTAAGCTGCTGCACACATGCACTGTGTCCTTTGCATGACAAATTTAAGCCATTTCACCTTGGCATCTGTCCACTCTCTGCTCTTACTATAGATTATTAAAAAACAACTCTCAGGCTCCTGGAAGGAAGTAATGGCTTTGCGAAGAGATTGAAACACGCTGGTCGGGCTTTGCATTCTGTAACAAATGGCTTGCACTAGCCTTATAGGTAGGATTTGAAGGCTGCATGCATGCATTTCTGCTGTTTGGTCTGGTAGAGGTAATTGGCCACAGCAATAGCCTAGAAAGACAGACAGCTGGAACCATCAAGGACTCTTCTGCCTAAATGAATTAAGTAAATGAATTAAGCAATCAGACACAAAGGAGTGGGTGTGCAGCAATTGCCTATAATTTGAAATGCTAGGCACAAGTAATTGATTGTGCAGTTATTGTACCACATGACATACGTAGACATTCCTTGCTCCTGTTTGTATCTTTGCAATGTGGGAAAAAAATAATTGCAAGATACACATAATAATTTGTCTTCCCCTGTGTGGTAGCAACGCCAGTAGAGATGATTCCAAACCCTTCCTTCAAAGTATGCTGGGCACTTCAACAGAAAAGCAATTCCTTGCCTGAAGGACTCACAGTCTGTCCTGGATTCTGCCCCAGTGGAATAACATCTAGCTTTATCATTGGGCTTTAATGTAGGCAAAGCAGTCAGATAAAAAAAGAAGAGAAGTGAAAACAAGACATGCAGAAAGAGTACCTGGTTATTCTCTGCATGCTATCTGGTAGTTTTTATAGACTATGTCTTAAATATATATTAATGCTGGCAGGTGAGAAAGCACAGCAAAGCAAAAAGGAGGTGACAATTATGGTTGTGGCAATTTGGCCATTGGGATTTGATGACTGGCATTATTGACAGAGGAGATTGCAAGGGTCCCTGTGGAAAGAGAGGATGGAATACACCGAATAATAAGACATGTTGAGAAAAAGTTATGAGGCTATATATCTTTGTTTACACACAAGGGCATCCAACCCAGCTCTCCTTAGAAGCTTTCAACTAGCTTTATGGAAGCTGGATGGAGACAAGGATATTTGTGTGAAGGTCAAGTTCTGTCTCATCTATCGTTTTTGTTTAAAAGTGCTTTCTTTCTGGAAAACAGTAGCTTAGGTTTCCAGTAAACAGAAACAGAATTCTCTGAATATACAGAAACACTACTTCAACATGTAGCTTCAGAGAAAAACAGAGATAAGTAGGAACTGAAATTATGTCAATTTGTGCATAAAACCATCATTTTTTAAGGGCATCAGGCCCTTAGTCAGATGCCATAAAACTGCATCCTTTTACTCTTACATTACCTCAGGTGAAAATAATAAAGAAACATGGAACAAACATTCAAACAGCTCTGGCAGACCAACTCTCTGTGAATGAAATCTTTGGATTTGGGTTTCTCCTATCCAAATGACGTTTCATCAACATCACCATAAGTTCTGTAGTAATGTCTAAAGCCCAGTGTAAAAGTGGGGCTCATTTCTGAGACACATGACAATCTTCAACCCCAAAAAATTAAAACGTGAATAGAAAAGTTAGGCAAAGGGTATTGTTATTTTGTATGTATTGGACTCCAAGGCCCAGGCAATGATGTATACTCATGACCAATGGATCAATGTATGATAAAGGTGGGGACTGAAAACTGCCTAGGACAGTTCTTCCATTTCAGTCATACTATTTTCTTTCTTCTACCCACCTGCATTGTGAGTGACTCAATGTGTTGACACACAACCATTGAAAATAGCAAGGGGAAATGACCTGGACATTATGGCAGAGAACTTAGATGCAAGTTGGTGTGTGTATGGGAAGGAACAGGACAGTAAGTTCGTGTAGGACAGAATGTGTTTGTGCTCTGCAGGCCTTGTCTAGACAGGTGGGGTGGGAGGGATTTGATGGGAGCAATTTGATTTTAGATAGGAAACATCCAAGTCCTTATGTGAAGGTTGAGAACTTCAGCTCAAAGACTTCAGGAGCCTGGGGCTTAGGTTTGGTTATGGATTTCCTTAATTTTCATTTTCTTAAACTCTTTGATATTTAGCCAAACTTAAAGAACTCAAACATCCTTTGCCTGGCTAAGATTTCTTATGTATGTATATTTGTACGTGTGTTCACATATAGCTGTGTGACTTGTTATCGCAGAGATGCAAATGCCTGCGGGAGGGGGAGGTCTCTGCCACAGCTGATGATCCAGCATGGTTTGTCATCCACCACTGGGAGACAGGCTGGGGTAAGAATGGAGCTGTGCTTGCTTTCCGTAGTGCAAGAGGGAACTGCCCTGACCTCAGGTTAAAAGAGAAAGGAAAATAATGTATTTCTTACAATGGGGAGAGAAACTGAGTTTTCAAGCCCATTTTGAGGGGTAAAATCATGCCCACTTTGACAGAAATCAGAGGTAAATCATTGCAATGTCCTGTCTCCCATAAATACACACATGCTGATAACACAGGGTGGCCTCCAGCTAGTTCAACCTGCACAGTTGGAACCTTTGTTTTTAGGGTTCGGTCAAAAGTGGAGTAAATATTTGCAAGAGCACGTTTTCCTAACAGGGACACTCTCAAAAGTACATTTGCTGGAAAAGAGGTCTGCCATCACCCTCTTTTATTGTACAGTCCTGCAAGCCCAGGGCAGGCAGGGACAGAAAAATAAATCAAGTGCTCTAAACCTGCATGTTCAGCCTTTACAGCAAACCCATGTAAGAGCGGCTCAAACGGGAGAGTGCTGATAAGGTGACCCGACTTCACAGAATTTTGAAGAGCTGTCCTTTGAACTTTGAAAGCCTCATTTGTAAAAGATAACATTTACGGCCCTAAAAAAGGCAGGAAAGAGCTGACAAACTGTTGTCACCTGGGGAAGCCTTCCTGATAATTTTCCTTTCCAGTTCCAAGAACAGAGCATTTTAGAGACACAAGCGGACAATAACCTTTTTACTGACTCTATTTGACTTTGATTCTAGTCAAGTTGACATTTTAGGCTTTACTTAAGTAACTTTGATGTACTTTTAAAGATTAAGTCCTGATAGCAAAAGAACCTGTACACTTCAGATGATTCGTCTTTGTTCAGATGCTTAAAAAAAAGGGCAAAACCATCTGCACACTTTTGAAACCAGCTTTGACATTTGCTGGATACAAGCATTATTACTATTTTGTCAGTATTCATATTTCACTTGCTGCCCCTGTGGAGGTCAGGATCCTCTACAATAAGTAGTGTTTACTAATGAAAGACAGTCCAGCCTGGATTCATCTGACCTAATTTGAGACATTTAGTTGAGAAGTCTAATTTAGGACCAAAGTCACTTGAGGCTTCTCCTATAATCGGTGGGGCACTATGTAGGGTGCTTCAGACGTTAGTCAGCCAGTTGCCCTCTGGAAGTGGTTCTCTGCCTTGCCTATACATAAATAGCTTAGACACCTGAAGTGCTGAAAGATAGGTAAGATAAATCTAGGCCTTCCTTTTCATAGAAGGGAGTACATTAAAAAAACAAGGGAGAAAAAGAGCAGAAGATAGAAATTGTTAAATTCCCTCCCTACACAAAGAGTATGAGGTACAGAACTTAGGTGATCTGCCCAAGGCCAGAGAGCAGGAGACAGGTATTATTATCAATAATATTAATAGCAATAATATTCAAAGTATTATCACAATAATTTTAAAGCAGCATCGTAATTATAAAATAGTTTACACCTCTGGCAGTGGCCTCAAGATTTTCTCTAATCTAGATAAAGACACTAGAACTGGAAAATGCTTCAAAAAAACCAAGTATTCATTCAAGTTATTTATTTAATATTTCATACAAATATTGGAAATTATTATAGTGTAATATTTGTCACTTTTCCTGTGAAAGTTCTCAGCAATATTTTTTTTCGTCCATAGGATATCAAATATATTATCACACAAACGCTAGTGTAGCTATGCCGAAGTCTCTTTCTCACCTACTGTATACAATCATTTTGGCCATACACACAGAGGAGCAAGACTCCAGAAACCAGTCATGTCTCTGGAATAGAACTGGAATTGCGTGGCATATTCCTGCCCTAAAACAGAGCAAAAAGTAAAAATCTTCAAAATTTCCATAATTATTGCTTTCTTTTAAAAATTATTTCAGTTTGATTTACTGAAATTTTGAAGTGAAAAATTGTCATGTTGCAAAGAAAGGTTTCATTCGGACAATGACAATTTGGGGTGTATTAACAGATTTTCTCTGTTATAGATTCCTTAGAACTACTCAATATGAATATCTAATTTATTCTTTTTTTCCCAAGAGATAGACACACACAAATAGAAGAACGATTACCGCGGACTAGAGCAAAAGTCTGTCTGATTCTGTATGCAGTCTCTGACAATCTCTATTTTTCACTAAAAAATGCCAACTAGATTTAACAAGAGACCTGAACAGCCAGAAACACAGTTGGCACAAATAGCCTATGCACAGCAAATGGATTGCAATATTCATGCATAAAATATGCAACACACAGTTCCAAAGTTGTAAACAAATACACAGCAAACAGAGTTAGAATGAAACTAGTGAAATAAATTATTTGCTATAAATACTTTGGCTGGTTCTTATGGATGTAATTTCTTCTTCAAGGAAGAGAAAGAAAGTTTCTGAGCTATATTTATGCAACAGAATCCAATTCAGAATTTGACAGTAAGAGTTTGAAATTGTATCATAATAGGAAGGAGAAGTTCACAGCTTAGCAAAAAAAAAAACAATTTGTTGCATGAGCAGTGGAGTATGGAAAGGATTTTGCTAGAGTGTCCTACCTAGCTTTGGTGCCCACACTTTAAAAAAACATATATAAAGAAAACATATGGAGGGTAAAGAGAAGAGCCAGCAAAATTTTGTGAAAATTACAGAAAATGCATTGCTGTGAGGCACTGAAAAAGCTGTGCTTGCTTAGCTGTTTCCTCAAACAGAAAATGAGCAGTGAAAGACCTGACAGTGGAAAGTTTAACCACTGGGAGACACTCCTAAGGGAAAAGACAGATTATCTTTTTCTTGATTTCTTCTAGTCAATGTATGAATTAGCGAAACACAAACTAGTTAACTCAGTGTAGGGTTGTGCAATACAGGAAGCCAAGCCAGATGTTGCAGATATTTGTGAGGAAGATAGTGTTTGTTTGCTTAATAAAAATAGAGTCTAAACAGACTTCTTGATCAAAAATTGGGTATCCAGCAGTCAGGGTGCCTGTAGGCCTGGCAGAAAGAGGATTTTATGTGGACAAGACCATTGTTTTTGCATGGGAGAAGGCTTGTTACAGACTTACACTTCAGAGAGTCCACTGTCCTGCTGTACTGGTGTTCCTTCTACTTCTAAGCAGCCTTCAGCCATAGGTGAATTTGCAGTAAACAGGCAGCTGATCACAGGGAACTTTGTTCTGTGTTGACATCAGAAATACTCTTTGTGCCAGTGACCTACAGAGTAAAGAACGCCGAAAGTGGCAAAACTTCCAGATCACTCCACCACAATCCCATTAGAAGAGACCGTGAGCACACAGACCGTTCATGTCTCCAATGATCTGTTTGTCCTTGGAAGGCCAAACATATGGATTGCCCAAATAAACACTCCTTTAAAAACAAAACCAAAGTCAAACTAGGCTACATGGTCCTCCACAAAACTACTCAGGAAAAGCATCCAGTTCCTTAGTAGCTTTGGTGCTTCTCACCCATCCACTGTTCGGAGAGCACTTTCACCAGTCTGAGAGGACTTGCCTTTTCCACCTTACATAAGGTGCCCTCAGAACCAGGCTGACGGTGATATTAGATAGCACTGTTATTCCAAACACACCTGTAGAAACAATCACATGTTGGAAAGGGAAATAATTAAAAGTTATTTGTCCAATGGAAGGAGGAAAGCGAAGCGAAGCGAAGCGAAGCAAAGAGGAGAAAACCGAAGAGAGAAGGGATGGCTTTCAGGGTTACTGTTTAGTTTAGGTCACTGAATTCAGGAAAAGGAAATGTGAATTCACTTCTCGGCTCCAAATCACATTTAATACAAAGAAGAACATGAGCAACTGAAGCAAGTCTAAGGCCAGGTTAACTGAGGCTTAATCATGTGCTGAGAATGACCACCAGATTGTGACCTTCAAGAGGGATCTCCAGGAAACAGTTGTTGAGTTTTCTGGGGATCAGGAAAAGAAATCCCTACTGAGGTTCTGAGGATGCCCTTCTTAAAATCTTTATTCAGATGGCTCCTTGGGTTTTCACAGCAAAAACTCAGCTTAGGTACCTAGAGGCTGTAGACACATCTAGATTTAGTTGATAACAGAACAGCTGTCCTGAGGATCTGAATTTTGGACTTGGGCATTAAAACTGGGAGTTAGAAGGCACCTGAGCTTTGTAGAGCTCCAACATTATCTATTGTGTACTTCATTAAAGTACGCAATAAATAATATTGCATTAAAGAGCTTCAGCTTTTCACTATTATCATAGAATCACAGAATCTTTGGGTTGGAAGGGATGTTTAAATGTCATCCCGTCCAATCCCTCTGCCACAGGCAGGGAGAACTTCCACTAGATCAGGTTGCTCAGAGCCCTGTCCAACCTGACTTTGAACGATTCCAGGGATGGAACATCTACCACCATTCTGGGCAACCTGTGCCAGGGTTTCACACTGTCTGTCCCCATCTTTCTTAAAAGCCCCCTTTAAGTACTGGAAAGTTGCAAGAAGGTGTCCCTGGAGCCTTCTCTTCTCCAGGCTGAATAACCCCAATTCTCTCAGTCTGTCCACATAGGAGAGGTGTTCCATCCCTCTGAGCATTCTTGTGGCTCTGCTCTGGACCCTCTCCAACAGCTCATGTCTGTCTTGTGCTGAGGGCTCCAGAGC
>NW_010549862.1:0-7817 GCF_000687285.1 Phaethon lepturus
TCCAACTTTAATGATTCTGTGAATCTGTGATTCTGTGGTCAGTTTTTTTTTAAATCAGAGGACGTGGCCCTTGAGATACGTTAGATGGTGTTCGCTTCCAAAAAGCCAGGAAAAGCAAGCATGAGAGAGCAATTACAGTGGCTGCACGTTGCCTGCATGGATGTGGACTGCCAGCTGGGAAAGCCTTTTGCTGTGGTTCTGCACAGCACTAATGAGCTGGGCAGCAGTTTGGCTTCCTTCCCTAAAAGAGTCGTGCTGGTCCATGTGCAGAAAGGTGCATAGAGATTTCCTTGATACTTTCATTTAAAAGATAGGGTTGATCTTTAGGCAAAACGTTATTCACTCAAGCAACAATGTCCTTTGGTGCCTGCCTGGCCCAGGCTTGACCTTTTTGGAAAGTTGCAGCTCAGGTGAGTTGTCTGTTTCCCAGAAGGATGTGAGGTGAAATGATGCATTAAAAATATTCTGACATCTTCAAGACCCTTCCTGCTTGGAAGCAAAATGTGATATTTAGTAGAAGGAAGACAGCTCAGGATCAGGCTTTCCAAGCTCTAGCTAGAGGTTGTGTCCTCAGAGCTATAACTTTTTTGAGTCAAAACCTCCTGCTGTAAAAAATCATAAACTGGAACAAGAGTCCAAATGCAGGCAACTCCTCTGCTCAACTAAGGCCACAGATGTCCTTGAGTTTTGGGAAATGCAAAGAGCATCTTGTTTTTGAATATTTTGGGCACAGCAATTCTGGAGTGGGAGGGGCTGAAGGGCTATAGGTGGTCACGGACACAAAACTGGTCTCAGAACTGCTCTAACTAGTTCACAGGAGCAATTTTCTCTTGACTTCTGCTGGAGGGAAGTGATGGCTGGGGCAGATACTTCCTCAGTCATGGTCCACAAGTTGCAAAAAGAAGGACATTTAAATAGATGGGATGAGTATCCAGGACCCAGAGGACTGCTCAGCTCCATCAGTGCTACCCCTGGACTGATATCTGCTATCTTTCACAACCAGCCAGAGGAACTAACACTCCTGTGGACTAGGCTTCAGACGGTGAGGAAAGCATGGGAAGCTGAATGTGTTCCTGTAGGAGGTGAGGATGTAGTTCCATCCTCTGTGGACCTGCTTTCCCTGCTAGCAGCCCTAGGCTCTGCTGGAATGAGTCCCTGCTGATTTGTTGAGCAGGCTGGGAAGGGATCCCACTGCTCCTGGTGATGTAGAGGGGCTGGGGGATAGGACCATTGTCTGGGATTGTCCTTCTCTATGTTTTGCCATACTTTGCCCTATTTTATCCAGTCATCTAACATATGCTTCTAGATCCAGAGGGTCCAGGTGATATTACTGTCTGAGCTATATTGCTGGACAAAGGGGAAAATGCATAGACATGAGAAAAACAGGAAGGGAGAGAAAAGGGAAATCACTTTGGTTCTGGTAACAAAGGTCTGCTCTCTCCTTCTAGGGATATATATTTGTTTATCTTTTTACAGATTATCTCCTTTTTCCCCTGGAAAAGCCTCCCATTCAGCTGTGCCTTCGGCAAGTGGAGCAGTGGAGTGATGCTGTCCGTGGACGAGATGCTTGTTAGTTGGGCAATTGGTACTAACAAGAGCTGGACCAGCTCAGGAAAGCTGTTAAACATGAGTGGTCTTTATCTTGGCTTTTCCTAATTAGATCTGGCTCATGACCTCTGTTGTCAGACCATCCACATCCTGTAGTGGCTCTGACTGTCCCAGCTTGCAGCAGTGCCTGGCCATGGTTCAGGCAGAACAACAGGACAGGGAGTACTCCCAGGATGTATAGATAGAGAAAACAGTTTAGTTGTATGGATGTGAGCTCTGCTGTGCTGCTTGCCCTCTCGGCCAGACAGCAAGCCTTGGTCCATGTCATTTATCAGCCTGTATAAAGCTACTGGGACTTCAGCCCATGGTCAAGACCTATTGGAGAAGTGATGCCTTTGAGCCACACTGTGGAGTCAGCACAGCATCACGTCCTCTACGGGGAGAGAAGCAGCAAGATTTCCAATATGCTGCAGGTTTTGGGGAGGGAACTGTGGCAGCTGAGACATGAAGAGCTGCAAGTGCTGGTGTGAAGAGTCCCATGTGCCATCCTCTGGAGGCTTACCTTGGTATTTGAGTCAGAATGACTCTTCTCCTCTTCTTTCCCTTTCTGAGTCACTGCCACAGTCTATTTCTGGCTTATGTTTTACGAAGAGTGGGTTGACGAGAATATGTTAAAGAGGTCATAGTTGGTACCAAGGGGTACATACCAAGATGTTTTCCATAACTACATTAGTCTAGTTGGGTTATACATGGTGACACTTTTGTATACAGTGCTGTGAAGTAGGTTGAGGCAAAAGTCCAGCACTGCCTGGGTTCACTGAACCCAAAGAGTTGGGATGGGGTTGAGACTGCCACCAATGGTGGAGTTTTTTCAGGTCCCCTGGTGCCCTGTCTGTGAAGAGCAGGTGCCTGACATAGTCCCAGAGCCTAATCTTAGCCTGAGGAAAGCCAGAGGGAACCCAAGAAAAGTTCATCCATTACTCTCTTGCCAGAAGATGACTCTGCAAAGGGGGGACTCACTACTGTTAGGTCGCTCCCAGAGGGGATGGAGTCTGCACCTTAGAGCAGGAACTCACAGGAACGCCCAGACACACTTTTTAGTCCAAATACATCATTCCTAGATGGGTTCAATTCTTCCCTCCTGGATATTAGGTAGGGGGCAAAATTGCCCACCTGGGGGTTCCTGGCTCTGTCCAGGGACTTCATAATACTGAGCTTGAAGGAGATGGCTGAAATCAGGTGAGAAGACTCCCAGCCACCCTTGCTTATGAGGTGGCAGCTGTGAGACTCAACACTCCAGTCCATCTGCACCAAATGTCCTGGACAAGAGTAGGACAGGTTTCTGGGATCCAGCCTTTTGGGGAGCAGGCTACAGACTCTCTAGGGTCTCTGGCACTGAGGCAGCACAGGGCCAAACAGTCAAGAGGAAGTGTCAGAGGTCTCAAGGCTTGTCTCAGGTTTTCCTCTTGGGTGCTATTGGATGCAGAAGCTGGTGGTACTGGCTGCTTTCCTGGTAGCTGCTTTTGGGAGCTGAGAAGATCCAACTAGAGCAAGTGAGAAAGATGATGACCACGGGTTGCAAGAAGCATGACAGGACCAAGGTTCTTGAGACATCTCTGACTGTGGTGATATGAGGTCTGGTGATATGAAATGTTACTTACAGTGTTTGAACTCAGGCTGATGGCTGTCATACCCTGGCTGACCACAGACTGCATTAAAAATGGCACTGAGAATAAACCCCAGGCAGTGGAAGATCTCTGCCCACTTGGGGAATGAGAGATCACTTCTGATAAAGATATACCTTTATGTGGTGGCCAACACAACCTTCAAAGTGGCAGTCATTGTGGCTTCCACTCTGCTCCTTTGGGAGTTCAAATGTGAGAGACCTTGAAGTGACCCATCATTTTAAAATTAAGTGATCTCTCCTCAGTTCAGAGGGGGGCGGAGCTTGGAAAGTAATATACCATCAATAAAAAGAGGAACAGAAACAAGCCCTGAGAGAGGCAAACCTTTGAATGGGCTCTGCTAACGCTCTCCAGCAGCGTATGCCATGGCCTCGGTGTTTGGTGTCTGCAGGGTCCTCCCAGTGTGTCGCTACCCCGTATTCACTCCAGAACAACCATTTTCTCTCTATAGCCATTTACATGAGCCGGATCAGGTAGCTGTGTACATGAGCTGCCCCCTCAGGAAAGAGGACTGAATTAGTTGTTAATTAGGCTTTAACAGTAATGAAAGAAGGCGGATGAAGGGTCTGAAAAACAGATAGAGAAGGCAGAGCTGTAAAACGTCAAGAAAGGCACAAGATAAAATGACTGATATGCCATGGCTAAATTGAAGCCAAAATACCTCCTAACCCACACAGGGGGAAGGTCCTGCAAAAGACACCCTTAATTTATTAGTCTATCGGAAATGACTTTTTCTAATTTTAGCTCAACATTGCTGCCTGAAGGCGATGGATGTTCCTGCATGGCAGCACACTGAAACGCGGGGTACAGATGCTTGCCAGAAGGGTAGCGTTCGGGTGGTGGCTGTGACCCAGCAAGCTGGGGGAGTTCCTGGGCTTCCCACCGGGGCTCCACACCTCAGCGGGCTTCACCGCGCCCCTGCCACTTTGTCCTGAAGCGGGTTCCATGGAACAGTGCAGGCTAAAAACACCCTTCCTGTCAAGAAAGAAAGGGGCAAGCGGGGCTGAGGGTCTCAAAATGGCTTCCCCACCACATTAAGCGAGTACACTGGGACTTGTGCTCTCACAGGACCAGTCAGTCACTGGTTTCATTGGAAAAAAAATTGATGTTAGGAAGAAGAAAAAACATTTATGTTCAGTGTCAAAAGCCTGCAATAGAAACACAGCGTGCCAAGGTGAGAGCCCTGTCCCCAGTGCAACATACATCTCCTCTTAATTAAATCTCCTGCAGCCTGCAAGCTCCATACGGTCCCAGCAGTTAGCTGCAGATGATGTATGAGATGAGCCATACCAACCCACCCTCTCCACACATCTCTGCTTGCTCTGCGCTGGTGGGCTGCTCAAGATAATAGCAAAGCCAGATGCAGGGAGAAAAACAGAAGAAATTGGTCCCTCCACTGGTTAATAAATTATTTACGATCTTATTTTTGTAGCTCTGCTCCCTCCCTGCCACTTTGTGTTTGGTAAACATGGGAAAGATTTCTTAGTCCACCCAGGTCTTTCCCTCTTGTAAGTATTGAGCGTGAAGAATTTTAACCCATCAGGAGGTTTGGGAATGGCTCCCACTGGGTCTGTACTGCTTTTGGATTCACTTTGTTTATTCTGACCCAAGGCTTCACCATCTGAGGCCCTGGGGAAGATCTGTGTTTCACAACTGATTCCAAGAAAGGAGAGACAGCTTATGTGCTGTGGGTCAGGAAAGGGTCTCTAAGCCAGCCAGCCACCTTCCCTGGAGCTGCCCATCAATCAGAGAGACCAAGGTCTTCATCTGCCAGTTAGTTACCTTACGCAAGGCCAGATAATCTGCCCCGACTTTTTGAAGAAACGTTGTGGTTTAGAAATCATCCCTTTTATTTTGGTAAGGAGCAAGGTTATTTCTGAGGAGGACACAGCATCCTGTCTCCTGGAGGAGAAGCTCGGAAACAGCTGAAACCTCTTTTTGCCAGTACTTCATCCAAGAAACTCAATTTCTTTTTTCAGGGTCAAGTCATCCATGGCTCTGGCTCTGGTTCCTTGCTGTCTTCTCTGGCTGCTTAAGCAGTTTCCCCTGCCGCCTCCACACACACAGGGCCTTTTCAATAAACCCTCTGTGCCATGCTGGTCATGTTTTTCAATGAGCTCACACATACATGGGTTTTGGATGAAGGCTCCAGCCTGAGCCTGTGGCTCAGTTTGCACCATGTTGTCTCTGGTCCTTGTGTTCTTGCTGGAACACAACTGGATGAAGTCCAGGAACACTTTCCAGTGTCACACAGTCTAAGTCTACCTGCGATAATAATAATAATGATAATTAGTCTCTTTTTATCATCCCCATTTGCTGCCCTTCTTAGGATCAAAGATCCTGTAAGCACCTGAACGCTGTGTTATTCTGAAATTCTGTGTGAGCAGATGTGTTTTGCAGGGTGGTTTCAAGAGGAACAGGCTAAAGATCTTATGCTTGCCGAAATCTGTGGGTTAGTCTTTGCAGATTTTCATTCGTCTTCTTTACTATATTCCTAATAGAAGTCTGTTTCTCACAGGATGTAATCAGCATGCCAGATGTTTCTGCAAAGTTAAGGCAATTAATTGAACCAACCACTCCTGCTGCCCGAGCAATTTAAGGTAGTTCTTTGCTTTTGTAAGCACCTATTATTTCCCTGCTCAAGAAAAAAAGATCGTTGTTCTCTGTGGGAATGAAGAAAAAGAGACTGCCACTCAAAGAAAGGCTTGGGGAAAGAAAATGAAAAAAAAAAAAAGAGTTTGAAAAGTTACACTGGTCTTCCATTTTGGGTGACTCTGCTGTAATTTAACCCTTTCTTGCCAGTGGGGATTTTTTCCCATTTACAACAGCATTAAAATTACATTTGTTCATCCACTTTTTGAGTGGTCTCAGAAGGAAGACAGTGTAGCACACCTACATCTCTCTGCTGTTAGATGATCTGTTCCGAATTTGATGAGGTTTTTTTTCAGTGAAATTCCTGTACTTGCATCTTTTAAGCAGGTGCTGATAAACAACTATGCACCATTTCTGAAGGTTATGATAGGACTGTAAAGACTGTAAAGACTAATACCTGCAGAGGATGAATCATCTGCTCAGCTTATACACCCACCCTGGGATGAGACGAAGCCCATCTGGAAATAGCTGCACCAGCTCACTCAGTTTGGATGCATCCATGTCAGATGATCCACCAGACACAAGGGAAAGGGTTCATAAGCAAATCTAGTGTTACAGACTCATAGCTGTCACATGGGATGTCAGACTAGGTTTTGGTTTTCCTGTTTTCTTTTTGTTTTTGAAGACTCCACCAACTGTAAATATGGATTTCACTGGTGGGTGAAATCGAAGCCTCACTTTGGCCTGTGCCCACCTTGTGTGTCTCCACAAAAGACCTCTCAGTTACTAACAGGCTCCTGGTGCCAAGTGCTCAGCTCACAATGCCCAGCCTAACTCTGATGCTCCTGATTCTCCCCTCTACTGATGGGACAAGGTGTGACAAGCCCATTTTCTGCACTATGTGAACAACAGCTCAGTCTAGGACAAATCCTGAACAAGAATCTAATCTAATGCTAAACTGAAGACAGCCACATGAGGGAGGACAAACACATACCTGTCTGGCTGCTGTGGTGACTTGGACTTGGCTTGGGCTGCAGTCCCCGTCCATCAATAATTGCTGCATTGAAAAGCTTCAGAGCTAAAGCAAACATGGAGGGGAACAATTTCCACAGGGTGAGCGAGGACCTCAGTAGAAGAGTTAGTGTCCAGGAGCAGTGAGGGCCAGCCTTAGGTCCTCCCTAAAGGAGAGGAGCCAAGCATGGTAACACAGCCAGCAAAGCAGGGGCTTTGCAAACCAGGGCCCCAACTCACGGTACCCAGGCAAGGCAGGCCTAGATGACAACCAGGTTCAGCCAAGAATGAAGATCATCAGGCAAGTTCATGGTGACAAGACATGTCCTAGGTCAAGTCAGGAAACCAGCCTGCAGATGAGAGCCCAGTTCAGTAGGGTCCATGGCCAGGCACAGGCACAGCTGTGATTGAGCAAAACCACAGCACAGCTCAAAGAGGAATTGAAGGCCCAGGGCTGGGCTTAAATGGAGCCATCGGGTGTGAGTATGTTTATGTGCGCTCAGGGCACTGACAAGTCAGGAGACCTGGCTCACAGCCCTCTTCCTGGGCAACTGGACCATAGTGTTGAGTTAATAAACCAGGGAATTTGATTTTCAAGTGCACTGAATTCCCATATTTATTGATTTGCAATATTCAAGTTGGACCTTCTTCATCGGTCCTTGTGGATCCCTGTGCACCTGGATAGCTGCAAACCCAGTTGGCTCATTCCAGGGTAAACTGGTCCTTCTGTGAGTTCAGTGGAAGGACAAGAAAAACTGTTATTGATTTTTTGCTTATCCAGTAATTACAAAAAATGCAGGACACTGAAAAGGTTCTAATGAGCAGTGCTGGAAGGGTTGGTGCATATGCATGTTTCTTTGGAGAGGAGAGTACACTTCCTGAGAGGCCTGTGCTGGCTGTTAGAGGCTAGAAAGACCTGTGACAAAAGAGGAGACCTGCAAAAATTAAAATTATTGTGCTTTTCCCTTCATAGAGTTTTCA
>NW_010549862.1:7848-44632 GCF_000687285.1 Phaethon lepturus
CATCATAAAGAGATTCAGGTGGAAAAGAACCTCTGGAGAGTTGTCTCCAAACTCTGCACCAAGCAGGGCCACCCTCACTGCCAGATCAGGTTGTTCAGGACAATTTGAAGTAGAGAAGCTCCTCTCTTCCATCCTCTGCACTTATGGAATGGCTCTGCAAGTCAGAGCTCAGAAAGCATCTGGGTCCAAAATGCCAACAGGAACAGGCCTGGTTTCAGCATGCTTTTGGTCTTTTTATTTTTCCGAAGAGACAATTCAATTAGTAGGCCTTATTCATAATGCAGCTTAACACACAAGTCTCATTGTTGTTCTCAGGAAAGCCTCTTCCCTTTTCTCCTCCTGATCCACATCACCTGAAATGAGGGCTGCAGCCTTCTCTCGTATGCCTGCCGTACGCCCTAGGAGGGCTCTGCAGCCAGCTCTGGACTGCAGGCAGCATGCAAGGTCTTTGGCCCATACCTGCCTTGCCGCAGCTGCTTGGGACACGAGCTCATGCCTGCTTGTGCCGTGGTCTGTGCATTCCTCACCGGCCCGCTGGGACCTGAGTCACTGTGCCCTCTCTTAGGTGTAGAGTAAGAGCAAAAACAGTGGTGAGTAATCAGAGTTAATGATAATGCTTGCCTAAGGTACTTGGTGCACTTTGCTCCCAAATAACTGTTGAACGAAAACACCCTGTCTGCCCGGGACGTGCAGTGGCTGTGCAATGTTGTGAGATTTAACAACATCTGACAACAACCGGCCCCGCCGGCAAGCTGTGGGTTTCACCCAGCCATTGCTGAGCCCCTTTTTTTTCTGTGAAAGTGCTGAAAGTCAGCTAAGTAATGCTCTTCCAGCTAATTAATTCCCCCAGCGGCATGCAGACCAGAGTGGATCCATTCCCTGGATGCTCACCCAGGAAGTCATTAGCAGCTTGCAGGCAGAGGTCGATCCCATTACCATGTTTTTGTAATGTTTTGTTGGAAAAAAATAAGCCGGTGCTGTAGGACTGGAGCTGACCTTGAATGAACAAGAAGGAAAAGCCATCATGTCTGGAGATCTTGTCTCTTTGAGGGCTGAAATGCACTTCTGTTGGGATGCTAATTATGGGGAAGGCAATGTAGGGGAAGAAGGCAAGGTGGGACCAATGTTTTGGAGGTGGAACAATTGTTTCATCAAGGTATTGACTGCCCCTAAAGAGGAGCACTGCTGTGACTCCTTGTGTCCTCTGCAGTATGGCTGAAAGACATCTGGAAAAGGACCTGCCTAAGGCTTCACTCACTGGTGTGATGACCTCTGTGCAGATGGTCTGGCTACGAGCAGATAGCAGTCAGTTGCACACATGGACAGCCTGCATTTCTCTGCTGGCAGCTAGCTCTTATTTTGGTGCCTTTCCTTTAGGGCTAGGGTGAGTTCTTTCCATGAATGGAAAGTAGATTCTTTCCACCAGTAGATCCTGGGTAGATGACAAGTACTCAGACAAAAACAGTGGATCCAAAAGAAGTCAGGTAGGGTATCCAGCTACACAAGTTGCACATTAATCCATACTCCTCCTCAGATGGATTTTTGTGCTCTCTGCACTTTTATTTTTCAGAGTACAAGTGCTGGGCACTGGAGGTAGTTGTAGAGAGGGGGAAGGCTAAGATGTCTCTTGCTGTGGGCCCATTTGCCCTATTCTGTGGTTTTGATGGATCAGGAGGAGTTCCAGCCCAGATAGCTACATGATGTGCAAGGAGATTTGGAGAAAGAAACATGCTGTGATTGCGACTCGCACAGCTTTAGAGATGCTCCTGGTGTCACTAGATGCTTTCTCATCCAGATCTGGACTTCCTCTGCCTCTCTTCTGCCTAGCAGGCTCTTCTCTGTGATGGCCTCTATTAGATGACTCAAAGCATACCATTCACTTTGATGCAATAATACAAGTATAAGCTCCTTGCTGCTTAATGTGAGGCCATTTGCTTCCATCTATGATGAATTAATATTTTCTTCTGTGCTGTGAATGGTAGCACTAAGCATACAGCAGGTAGCTGCTAATTTTGTCAGCAAAGCTGGTTAGGGAAGGAGATAAGAGGGGAAATAATGAATCATTGAATGGAATAGCTGGCTCAGGCACTGCCATGTTATCATCACGACGGCACAGCAGTGTGTGTGCCCACGCACCCGCCTGGCATGAGGTCCATTTGGACCTGCAGAGACACACCATGACATGAAACTGTCTTTCGTTTAAGCTTCCCAGCAAGCTCTGGGCTCAAATGAGCTGGCAAAGACATAGCTCAGTCACAGTCTCCAACCGCTGGGAACCCTCAGAACATTCCTGACAGCCAAGCGCTGCTTGACCCAGTAGACAGAGGCAAATGTAACGGCTGGAACCAGATGTGAAGCAGGTTAAGAAAAGACAGGAAGTACCTAGCTTTATTACCTAGGAAGGAAATTAAATCCTGGGACAGCTCATTCAGTAGATTCTCCAAAGTCCATGCACTGTGAGCAGGTATCACTTTCTATATGATTCCATGAGGTGAGATTTGTCGGAAGGGGCACACTGTTATGGGTGAGGGGGGAACTGCATTTGAGCAGCTGACAAAAATGGGAAGAAAATTAAATACTATTTGGTAGTTCTGGATCGCCAATTGTTGAAGTAGAGTCCTTACCATCTGACCTTAGCATTTCCTAGTGCTGCTACTGTTGGGTCCTCCTGGCTCCTCAAATTGCTGTATTAGATGTTCCAGGTTTCATGGTGGTGCCCACACGTTGCCATGGCTTTGACTGTGTAAAATTGTCTTTGACAGAAAGAAAAGGCTTTATTCCAGGACAAAAAACCCCTTCAGCTCAATCAGAGACACTTAGAGATAACCACACAACTTTGCTCTTGTGTACAACAGCAGATACCATGTGATACAGACCCAGATCCAAGTCCAACACCTCCAAGCTCATCTGCAAAATACCCTGAATTGCAACAGAAGTGCAAAGTGTTGTTTGTTTTTGATTAAACAACAGAGAAAATCTCTTCCTCCTTTATTTTTCTTCCCCCTTCTCATCCACAAGTAAAAAATCAAGGAGGATAAAAAGAGCATCCTAAGGGGGAGAGTTACCACATGCTGCTCTCAGTGTTAGGAAAACAATATTGAGTCACACAAATAATTTTAGATGTTTCTAAATACACTGTGGTCTCAGCAGGCAGTCTTTCCAGCTATAATCTTGCTTGCTGCCCCTAATTCTGAGCACACGGTATAGTCCACTTCCTTCCTTGTTGCAAATGAGTCAGAATTTCTCTATGTCACTCACCTGAGCCAGAAGGAGTTCACCAGCTTGGCACTTGAGCACTACTACACAACTAGAGAACGTATTCCCTCTCCCTGTAAAAAAACCCCTCACAATCTCCAAAAAGAATGCAATGTACAGCTATGATTCCCTGCTGAAATGCGATAGCTGGGGAACAGTTTTGGCTCTGTTGGTGTGGTAGGTTGGGCAGCCTGCTTAAATTTTGCTTGCTAGTTGAGGAGACATCAGCTCTCACTGGGGGCTATGGGGCAGGGAGCATGGCCATCAGAGCCCTGCAGAGCCTCAAGCCACGTAGCTCTCACTAGCGGCATAAAAAAGCCAGGAGCAGGCCTCTGAAGAAAAAGGAAAGGCTCGGTCTGGAAGCTGGGACAAGTTTAGGAATCTCAGGAGACTACTTCATGTTTGTATACTTGCTGTCGGGATGATAGCAGTGCTGGGAGGGTAAGAGGAGATGCATCCTTCACATTTCATAGTCAGGGCTTCTCTGGAAGAGGTAGCAGAGCAGAGCGGAGACCACCCCAGTTTCAGAAGCCCCTCTACTGACAATACATTTCTTTCCCAGACTGCCTGCTAGAAAGGACAGAACTGTTGAAATAACCCACAGGCCAAGTACAGCACCCATACTTCAACAAAAGCCATAGAACATGCCATGGCTAGACCACAACACATCTTGAGTACACGAAGCACAGAAGAGCCACAGGCTATCAAACACCACTTCAGAGCCCCCTGGATCATCAGGGAAAGCTGTCTCCTGCAATGTCACTGGTATGACTTCCTTTATGCATTAAATCGGCACACCAGGGCAACGGGAGCCCAACAGCCCCTCTGCAAACAAAGAACAGCATCCAAGGGTCGGTATTTACATCCAGCTATCTAAAAGTTTTTAGGAACCTGTTGTGACTTCTTGCTTCAAAGCACTGAAACATCAAGCAGACCACAAACTATATGCTGGTTCTGAGAACAAATTACCTGGGAGAGAAGGAATGGTAGCAGAGGACCATGGTTGATAAGACTCTGCGCTCCGGCAATACTTGTCTAGGGAGAGTCCCTCACTGCTCCAAGAAGGACTGGTGACAAAAGAAGAAAGAATAAAAAGAGGTAGGACATAGAAGGAGGAGTCATCTCTCTTTGGTGTCACCCAAAGAAACCATGGAAACTGAGCAGACAGCTTAGAAGCTCTGCCTGTGAATAAACAGTCAAGCTCCTCCATAGGCTTCCTTTTGGTATTTCCCTCAACTCTTTGCATTTTCTTCTCTAGTAACAAATAATGCAGTCTGGAAGTTTCAGAGGGAAATCTTAGTTTAGGAGATGAAGTGAGAGTGCAGCTATAAAGCAAATTCCAGCATTGCCACCTCTTGCAGTAATAGTCTGAGCCTTGTACTTCAAGTCTTTTGTCAAGCTTCAGCTTTTGGAGGCATGTGATGGAGGAAATCTCAGCTGTATTTTTTTTTTTTAAATAATATTTTAAAGGAAATTTGAAAAATTCTGTCAATCCCAACCTGGAAAAGACAGAGAGGCAAAATTCAGTCTTAGATGAAGTGATACATTTGCCTAATTCTGTATTTTTAACAGATTAGAAGAACTTAACTTTCATTTATTTTTGTCTGTAGAAGTCAGCTAAGTGAAATCACTCCCAGATTTTGCATTCACATGCTGCTCTTCTTTCCTTCTCTGTGCATCACCTTAAATATAATCTTGTCCACCTTTTCCAATTATTTAACCTAGATGAATCTTTGGGTTTATCCATATTTGTCCATTTCTGTGTTTGTTATACACAAATCCTTTTTATTCTCTCAAAGAAAACCAATAAAAAGTTAATTAGAAAAAAAAATCTTATCTAAAAAGCTATTGTAGGTTTTATCATCTTTGTTTTTCAAGGACAAAAGAAAGGGGAGTGCCAGAAATAAAGATATGGAGTGAAAATCAAGGAATGAAATGGAGAACATACACAAAACAGAATGCAAATGTGAAAAGAGTAATGCTAAGATGCTAAAGGGAAAAGTAATCTCAGGTAGTAGTAAGCACTTTCCAAAAGAGTAATAGGATTATGATTCAGGGGTTCTGTCATCAAATATGTATCGATACAATGGCAAGAGGGCAGGTGAACATTAAACCATGGTAATATACAGGAAGAGCAAGAGGTCACCAAAGGAGATGGAAGTGCCTCCAAGGGATATCAAGAGCAATTTATTATCAAAAGATGTTGAACTTACATAAAAAACCAACACCACTAAATAAAACATTATGCAAGTGTTCTCAGGGGAAGGAGGATAGATGGCAAACAGACACAATAGCTCCCCCAAGAAGGCTGGAAATTGCTGATGGAAATGTCAATGATGAAAGAGCAGGTGACGAAAAAGTAGTGCATCTAAAGACAGACTGAGCTCCACGAGCAGATGGGACATTGGGCATCTGGTGGCAGAGACTGAAGACACACTTTCAGCAACTGTTTCCCAAGTAAAGTGGATCAGACCTTGCCCACATTGTGCACAGAGTAAACAAGGAGTGCCTGTATGGTGCCTACAGGTTCTGTGGTCCTGTGAGGAGATCAGTAGCTGATCTGGCCCCCCACAAAAATGCAGTGTGGGGGCCATATGGCCAACGTTGGTCACTGAGAGTTGGATTGCCTTTTAAATTCCTTCTCACTAAATTGCCACTTTGGAAAAAGTGAGAACAAATGATTGGAAAAATACTTTATATCTTTTCAAAGAAAAAAAGATAGCAACATCCCCCAAAAGAGCTTTTGCTAAAATATGAAAGACAAAAAGCTCTAAAAGTTGATGGCAAGAGCTGAAACCCTTCTGATCACCTCAAGTGCATGACAAGGATATGGAAGACATAGGTATGAGCTGGGTACTTCGTATAAACAGTGGCTTATATGGGGAAGTGTTCAATGCCAACCCCACTCCTCTACCATTGTGATGACTCAGTTTTCCCATTGCCATAGGAGCCCTGACATCAGGATAAAGGGCAGAGACCCTTTTGGCATCTTGCATCCCACAGGGCTCACTCTGAATGCAGAGTCCCCCACAAGCACAGGTCCTCCTCATGGCCATACACTCCTCTGTAGCCAGGCCGCAATCAGTCACTGTCTCTGTGACTTGGCCTCTGTGTAAAATCCACTCCAATCTGCTCATGAACATTTTTGTGTGTGCAAACCCCTTCCTCAGTGACCTCTGCTCGAGATCTCCTCATCCTTCCTAGCTGCCCATGGAGGCAGAAGTTTTCGCAGTAAGAGCTGTGTCAGCACACAGAGGAAGACAGACAGAATCACAGAATAGTAGGAGTTGGAAGGGACCTCTGAAGATCATCTGATCCAACCCCCCTGCCAAGGCAGGATCTCCTGGGGCAGGTTGCACAGGAACACATCCGGTCGGGTTTTGAAGGTCTCCAGAGAAGGCGACTCCACAACCTCTCTGAGCAGCCTGTTCCAGTGCTCCGTCACCCTCACAGTAAAGAAGTTTTTCCTCATGTTGAGGTGGAACTTCCTGTGTTGCAGTTTATGCCCATTGCCCCTCGTCCTGTCACTGGGCACTACTGAAAAGAGACTGGCTCCATCTTCCTGACAGCCACCCTTCAGATACTTATAGACATTGATAAGGTCCCCTCTCAGCCTTCTCTTCTCCAGACTAAACAGCCCCAGGTCTCTCAGCCTTTCCTCATACGAGAGATGTTCCAGTCCCTTAATCACCCTCATCAACCTCCATTGGACTCTCTCCGAAAGTTCCCTGGCTCCCTTGAACTGGGGAGCCCAGAACTGGACACAAAACTCCAGATGAGGCCTCACCAGCACAGTGTAGAGGGGGAGGATAACCTCTCTTGACCTGCTGGTCACACTCTTCTTAATGCACCCCAGGATACCATTGGCCCTCTTGGCCACCAGGGCACATCGCTGTCCCATGGATAACTTACTGTCTACCAGGACTCCAAGGTCCTTCTCCATGGAGCTGCTTTCCAGCAGGACAACCCCTAACCTGTACTGGTGCATGGGGTTGTTCCTGCCCAGGTGCAGAACTCTACACTTGTCCTTGTTAAATTTCATGAGGTTCCCCTTAGACTTTAGTGGCTAAGCTGAAAAGATGCCAGCTAGTCCAACGGGTGCTTAGCTTTCTGACACGTGTATGTTCAGAGGAGATTGTGAAGTATGAAGGAAGTATTTTAGCTCCAACACAACTAAATGCATATTTTTGGAAGTCCTTTTGTTTAAAAAGAAATTCCAGTAACTGAACCCCACCCTGGGTTGTTGCCTGAAAGTTTCTGTGCATTAGGCTTCTGGCTGAGGCTGGGTTTCACCAAACCCAGCCCAGCATTACATCATATGGAAACGACTCAGGAGAGAGGCATGAGACTCTGCTGGGAAGCAGGAGGCTCCTACTCAAGGCCATGTCCCATATCAGGTATGCAAGGGACTTGAGTCAGGGCACCAAGTAACACCAGACAAGTGCTTTAGAGACTAGCTGAAGGCCACAGAGGTAGAACAGAACTCCTCCTTTCACAATGAGATGCTGGTCGGAGAACTACTATACCCCCATGGAGAGACAGGACCGAGACTGCTTTTGGAGCACAGTAAATCCTTCCTGTCTGTATTTTGTGTGTTGTGGTTCCTCTCCAGGTCAGATGGTGCAGCACAACCCTATGCTGATTTCTTTTGTTGAGATGCTAGAAGTTGCTCCAGCTAGATAGGGGCTTTTATTGTGACTTACCAGTGAGTTCACAAGATAATGGCCTAGCAATCACTCTGGAAGAACAAACTATATGGGAATTGATTGCATTACAGCTGTATTATGGGCTGCACGGGTTGCAGTGCCTCTTATTGTGATTGCCTGATTCTTCTTGTAAGAACCTATTTTGCTTGCGTCTAACTCTAGCCAGAAGGTCAGAAGTTAAATTCTCAGTGCCACTCTCTGCCTTGGGCTGAATTTTTTTCAGTCAAAACAAAGTTTGCTGTTTCTGAAAGTGAGGCGGGGCAAAATCTGTCTCTTTCCCCAGCTAAAAAACAAATGAAAAACTTCCAAGGTTTGTGCTGCAATTTGCAGTTTCTCTGGAAGGTGGTGAAAAAAACACCCCAAACTTGGTGGATGTATAACCTAATGGGATATCTCAGTGCTCAAGTGCTCACAAAGGCCTTTCTTCTCCTAGTCTCCATATAGGGCTGACTGGCAATCCTCCCCATCTTCAGCAACACCATGAGCTGGGACAGGTGCAGATAATGTGATGGATGAAAGAATAACCTTGTGGGTAGCTGAAATTTTCAGCAGAGCCTCTACAGTGTTATAACACTGGCCAAAGGCTTGTCATGAAGATTTCGAAATAGGCAGGAAAAATGGCAACTCAACGTCTGGGAAAGCTCTAAGCAGCAGAAGACAAGGGTAGTGTTCAGGTAGCTCCCTGTGCATTTTGGCTTCTTCCTTCTCTTTGAGACTTGGGCATCACATTGAATCAAGTTGGAATTACTTTCTTTTTAGATATCTGCAGCTAACAGCTTTCCAAACCTCCCTGAATTTAGCAGAAAATGGAAAGAGCTAGTTCACAGAACAGGACTCAAAACCATTTCCCCCCATGATTTAATTAATGTTGTAAAAAAGGAAAACACTTTTAAATTTTATTTTATGCAAAGTGTTTCTCAGTGCAGTTGATGCCTCTGCCTTGGAGTGGTTTTGTGCATTATCAGGGCAGTATCACTCATTAGCAGATAGAAAGATAGGAATTATTTCTATTTGTAATGGGAAATAAAAGTCTTTTTGCCTTTAAATGGTGCAGCATAAGAAAAAAACCAAGCTTACATTTTTTTCAAGTGTATTTTTTTTGGTGTTTTGATGTGAGGTTAAAGAATGTTGTGATGGGAATCACTGTGCTCATTGCTGGCCTGTAGCAGCTACAGATGTTGTAAAGGACAGCTGCACACTTCGCTGTAGGGACATCCTTGGTGGCTTCTGGGATGGGGACCAAGAAGGAGCGGACATCATGTAGGTGACCAAAATTCATAATCTGTTTTTCTCTGGCTCTGTCCTACCATTCAATGCACCTATAAACTGGATTTGGTAAAAATCAAAACCTATGCTTCCACCAAAGCATTTACTGAAAAGCAGCCTGGTTATCAAGAGCCATCAACAGGAATTATTGCATGAAATCAAAATTTTGTGGAAACACTTGAGTGCTGCCAATACATTTATGAATGATGTGGATTTGTCAAGAGGAGATTATATCAGGTTAATCTAATTTTTGCCTATGGTAGGTCAGCTGGCCTTGAAATCAGGGCAGGTCATAAGCGTGATAAGCCTTGACAGATATTTCGAGGTTGCCTCAGGTGACAGTCGCAGGATCAAGTCAGGAATTATAGCACAGGTTAGACTCCTGTTAAAAATACAGAATAGTATAGAATAGCACAGAATAGCATAGAATAAAATAGCATAGAACAGAACAGAATAGTTCAGTTTGAAGGGACCTACAATGATCATCTAGTCCAACTGCCTGACCACTTCATGGTTGACCAAAAGTTAGAACATGTTATTAAGGGCATTGTCCAAATGCCTTTTAAACACTGACAGGCTTGGGGTATTGACCACATCTTGAGGAAGCCCATTCCAGTGTTTGACCACCCACTGGGTAAAGAAATGCTTTCTAATGTCAAGTCTAAACCTCCCCTGATGCAGCTTTGAGCCATTGCCACGCATCCTATGACTGGATACCAGGGACAAGAGATCAGCACCTCCCTCTCCCATTCCCCTCCTCAGGAAGCTGCAGAGAGCAATGAGGTTGCCCCTCAGCCTCCCTTTCTCCAAACTAGACAAACTCAAAGTCCTCAGCCAACTCCTCATCAGACATGCCTTTCATATGCATCCTCATTAAAAAAAGAAGAATAAGATTAACTGGAAGAAAAACCGAAAGGGCTTTACGGATCTGCCCTCAAGGCATGTGTCAGAGTCTAGTTGCCATTTCAAATTTCTGTTAATTATTCGGACAAAGGACTGAGGGGCATGTTATTTAACTTATGGGCCCAGATCACAAGAACTTTGACAGCAAGGATTAGAAGTTCAGCATGATCTGTCAAACTGGAGAGAAGGTCTGAAATCAATGAGATAAAATTTGATAAAAGACAGGTGTAACACTTTGCACTTCAGAAGAAGTTCTGAATGTCACGTGAGCTGGATGGAATTAAAGACCTTGTGAGCATGTATGTTATGATTTTTTTATGAATGGAAAATAACTGTCTGAGCAGAACCTCAGAAAAGCGTTTGGGGATTGTAGAAGAACATGGACCAAATGTGAGCTGTCAGTGTCATCCTGCTGTAAAAATCAAGGCAGGGCTCAGAGATGCCCTAACAGCATTGTTGTCTGTCTTCTAGCTAGTGTTCCTGAGGAGGCAAAAGAAAAAGAAACTGTGATTCAGGAGGAAGAATATAATATGCTGCCTGGAAGATTTGTCCTCTTGTCTCCATTAAACCTAACATTTCCCTCCTCCCAAGAGCAGATGATGATTGGATTTCTTTGGCTAACAGAGGTTGGACTAAGTAAACTAAGGATGTCATCACATCTCTCCAATCCTGTGAAATAAAATCAGAAGAAATCATATAAAGTAAATCATTTGCACAATACAAATAAATGCAAACCTGCATCTTTAACAGTCGGATATTTAACTAGTCACAGGAACAGCACACCGATACAGTTTGAAGGACACTTTGTCCTGTAGACTTCTTGAGTCAAGACCAAACAGACCTTGTCTTCAATTCTAGCTGAAGATTCTGGTCCTCATGCAGGAATTTCTATCCTATGCAAAACTTCATGTTAACTGAACAAAAATTCTCCCTTCTCTCTTCAGAATCAAGAGCAAGGACAACAGCTTGTGCTGTGTGCACCTTCCCTGGCCTATCAAACTGTTCTGTGTAGGAAAAGGGGCAGGTTTGTGGTTCTTCAGCTGCAAGGGTATCTTTTGAGCACATACATTTTTTTCTGTATCACTGTGCCAAAGAGGATGTTTTTCTCGGTTGGCATTGCACAGATATAACAATGAGATGGAGCAGGAATTGCTGTAACACTCTGACATTTTGCATTTTGAGTAAAAGGTGCATTGCAAGCCCACTACGTTCTGGTTTACTTGCCTGGCCACGGAGAATTTGCCTCATCTGACAGCAGTAATAAACCTTAAAAAACCCCACAACCTCCTTTGCATAAGCCACAGAAGAGAAAAATGCAGACCTGTGTTTTGGAGTTGGAGGAGAACTATGAATTGAAATCTTCCTTGAGAATCAGACCTGACAGGCTCTGAGGCATGGTAGGAACCGTAGGATGCTATCTGTGATATCACCTGTCCCGCTGTTCAATATTAGTCTCATACCAGCTCCAGGAGCCATAGAATCATAGATTCATTAAGGTTGCAAAAGACCTCTAGGATAAAGCATCTTGGGTCTATTTTTTACTTGAGATACGGTCTACCATATCTCAGGTAGGCTCTGGATGAAAATCTGGGATGAAGTTTAGATTAATCTCTGGCTGAAGTAAACTTCGAGTTTTGGTTGGCTGTGGTCATACATAGGTCAACCTGGAAAGGCACCCAATCCAGATTTAGCAGATGAGGCATTTCTGTTAAAACCTATGAGCCTCGCTAAGATCCGAACTCATTCAAAGCTACTGCATTGCTTCCCCTTTTCTAACATGAAGCCATGAAAAGACAGTGACAGCATCAGCTAGAACTTCTTCCTTGGCAAACCAAGAGAAGACAGCAACAAATATTCAGAACAGACTGTTTGGGGTTTTGCATGGGCCAATCTGTGGTGTAAACATTTCTGTTCTGGCCAAGCAGAGATGTGTCTGCTCAGGTCAGCTCTGAGATCAGTCCTTGGTGTGCCATCACGGGACGGCAAAACCCATCCAGGGCACCTCCCCAAATCCTCTTATCTTTCAAGGAGGCAAGAGCCTTCACTTGGCTCTCCCTCATTGCCACAAGAGGGCTCTGGGAGAGCAGCCCAGCAGCCCTCAACAAGCAAATGTGCTCTCCAGTTTGGACTTTCAAACTTTAAACTGAGCTACACAATTGCAAAAGTCTGTAGAAAGGCACCTGAGAGTAGGCTGGCTAGGAGCAATATGTTGGCAAGGGCCTGGAATACTGCACCAATTTTAAACCTGCTATGTGTCCACACAGCTGTTGTTTGTCAGGACAGTAGAAGAATCAGAGTGGCTTGAGTCAGAGAGGGTGGTCAAACAGAGGTGTTAGTGCCTGAAAGCAGGGGCTTTGCACAGGAAACCTAGAAGAAATCATCCAGAGTGAAGACCCTGCTGTCTTAGGCCTGATGCTATTTGTTCCACAGCAGGTTGGCTGCAGATCTACACTTCCACACCTGAAGCATGGCTTGGAAATTTTATGTTCACAGCCTGGACAGCAAGGCCACTGCTGGGCTTTGACTGTTCTGGTGCCTTTTCTGGCAGAGGCTGATTTCATAGAGCAGCCAATGCACAGACCGATATCTGGCCAAACTGGACTTCCTCATCATGGCAGGACAATATGCTGAATCATGACTTACACACCCCTGGAGAAGAAGCTTACACGGAGGTGACAGCAGGATGGGCTAGGGCAGGAGAAAAAATGTACACCAGATGCCATTTTTAGCAGTATGTGTTTGGGAGAGAAAAATATATTTTTTATTTCCCAACCTTCCCACTCCAAAATTAGCAGAAGGTTTGATTAGATAAGTGATTTGAAGTATACGCGTGTCCCTCTTCTTCCTGTTTCTTGAACACATTAGAAAATGTAATGAGGCAGTAAATTTGGCACTTAGGTGGAGTATTGAAATCAAAGACAACAAGGCTATTTTCTCCCTTCTCCCCACTGTAATATAGTTCAAATCACTTATTCTATAGTTATTTAAGTAAATGGCTGGGAAATTATGAGCTCTTTGCTGCACACCATGTTGTGATGATTGATTCATTCAGCTTTTTCTTAAATGTCACAGATGGTTACAAATGCAAGCCCAGAATGAGGTGGACTCACTTACTAGAGCGGGGAGTAAGCTGGAGGGGAGAGAAGGAATTCCCCTCATAACAGAAGTTCCTCTTCACTCAGCAGATTTAAATTATTCTCAAACCCTTTAAGCAGATGTATTTGGGGGAAATACCAACCAAATAGGATGATGTGACCAAAGACGACTGTGGATGCACAGCTATATAAGAAAAGCTCTCCTGTCATGTCCCAAACTAGTATCATGAATAAAGCCATGGGATGGAGGCAGGGGGAAGAAGGAGGGAGTCTTGCACACAAGACATGCTATTACCTAGATCTGGATCTTAAGACATCAGAAGGTGTTTGGGGCAGCAGAGGGACAGACCATGTCTCAGGAGTGGCATCTCAAGGAAGATCAGCAGCAGAAAGAGGCCTCTTTCAATTGCCATGGAACTGAATGGGAAGCTTCCATTGAGTAATGCTGCTTGTTTTTGTCATCTGTTGAATAAAATCTACAAGGTGGAAGGAAGCCAGACTCATGACTCAGAAAACTAACCCCAAAATCACCATCTGTCCTGGAGCTGGGACCTTCCCCTTCAGAGTGATGGCCTCTGGGATGCCCTCTTAAGAGGCAGGTCGGTGAGAAGAAGGGACAGATTTAACTCTTCAGCATTTCAGCATCCTGTGTCATTCTGGGCATTGTATTAAATTGCTCCCTTCTCTCTTCACTGAGGTTTTCCTGTGGCTAATTAATTACAGAGAGAATTCAGAGGCCTTTGTGGGTAGTTTGTCAACTTTGTGCTATGAGTCAAGAGGAGTGCACCTCAACAAGGCCTGGAATGTGGGCTGGGCTCCATGAGGCATTCCCAAATTTGGTAGTTTATCTGGATTTGTCTGGGACGTTTTACATGCTCTCTGTATGGCTAATCCATCTTGCTTTCGAGGCAGCACATGGCATGGAGCATGCAGCAAGCAAAGAGAGTGGTGGCAGCCATCATGGAGTCCCAGGGCCCTTGAGTTATTTCCATATTCACCAAATCGATGCAATATTGCAACGTCTTTCCTCTGGCTTGTCCTTGATGTGGTAAAGGGCAGCAATGTACAGAGAAAATCAGGATGGTATTCTTCCTTTCCTATTTTATATACAATAACAAAGGTGACAAGTATATGAAAATCCAGACTTGACATAAATATTCTCTTTCCTTCCTAGTAAGTAAGAGACTGAAGGGATAGCTAAGCATAAACATCCCTTTGATCTTCAGACTTCACTGTTAAGCCCAAACCTATACAAAATATTAGCCCAGGAAAAGCCATGCCCTTCCAAACAACTGGGGCATTTTTTGGCATGACATAGGTTCATCTCCTTACCATCTGTTCAGAGGTCACTTCTCCAGGAAGGGTTTCCTCCTGCTTCTGTATATTCTTGTGGCTCAGGCTCATGGCATGACTGCTGTGGAAATTCAAAATACTCAGTGTTCAACCTGCAGAGGTTTGATCATAGCTTGCCAAGTATCCCCTGGGGAGAGGCTGTCTTATTTGAAGAACCTTAGGTCTGTGGGCAAGCTCAGGAGGTTTAAGCAGGAACTGGTCTTATTTGTGGTTTATTATTATGCAGTGAGCTGGAAGAAATGATGGATGACTTCAGTGACTCGTCATATAGCCTAAATAACAAATGCACTAACTGGCACTCAGATGAAGTTGAAGGTCCACACATCTAGCAGATATTGGGCTGGAAAAAAAAATAGGTTTGTGATTCTGTGATTCTGATTCTGTAATTCACAAGCAGTAAATTGGTGAAATTATGCCAGAAAGAATTCAACAAGCCCCATTCCTCATCTCCCTGATAACTTGAACGGTGCAGTCTATGTTACATGCATTTGCCTTCTTCCCTGCTTACACCATTATGTAAATCCAGCTATGTGAAACAGCCGTAAAAAAGGAAGGGAAAGGATTCGTAAGAAACGCAAATGAAACAGCCTGTGTGTGTGAAAGAAAGAAGGATATTTAAAGGTCAGTATTAGGCCTCAGGAGTAATCAACATTTGGGGGCTTCTGTATTTTTGGTGCCATATATTGCAATCTTTTCTTCCGTGAGCTTTTTGGATGTGATCCCACGTTATGATTGTGGGTCTTGGACCTCAAAATCACAAACAGGAAAAATAGGTGGTAACGGGAGGACCTTAGTAACCACAGGCTTAAAACAAGAAAGAAATTGGGCTTGTTTATGCCAGCTGTCAGCTTCCAGGCTATCAGACTCACATGGATTTAGGCAAACCCTGACCAGCTATCTGAGCAGACTTCAGCTGATAGTCACAACTGATTTGAGCTAGTTGTGGCTGTACTGCTAGCACACGGCAGGGCTCAAGTAACATCCCAGTTCTCTGTATCTTCTTGGCTGCCCTTTCACCATGACTGAGACTTCTCATAGGAAGGCAGAACTTTTCCACCTTTTCTAGACTTGATTCATGGTTGGATCCTGGAGTCTGCAAGACAGATCCCTGGGACTTCTCACTTGAAAGTGCAAGTGTGACAATCACCAGGGAAACAGGAGCATAAGACTTGGGCTAAAACACCAGCAAGAGCTGGTGACACTGGTGTGCATGGAATGGTGGCTGATATTTGAATGCACAAGTACAGAAGCTCATGTCTGAACATTGAACCTACCACCCAATTTCCTTTCAAGGATGATTTTCAAAAGCCTTTGAATTGAATGTCATTATCAGAGGGCCATTTCAGCAACGTGGCCTCATATTTTTAGATGCTTTTCTTAAGCTGCCAAGAAGATGAGATGAGAACTCGAGTGTGTAAACAACCCATATGTTAGGGGAAGGTTGTGAACATGTGTTGGGCTTACTTTCCTGGGGCATAATTATTACAGATACTTAAGTAGCAGAGTGATTGCACAATACCTTAATTATTGTGTTTAGATGAAGCCTGTTCGTTGTAGGAGTCATACTCTGTGGCTCTACTTTCTCTTCAAGGTGTAATTTGAACAGTCATTGCTGAGATGCATGGGTGGCCAGCGTGCACTGAAGTTTTCCGTATGGTTCATACAGTTCATAAATGGATATTCTTCATCCTATCTTTCAAGGCGCAGCACTTTGTGAGCTCGTGCTCTGTTGTGTAAAAGGTGCCAATCCCTTGAAGTAGAAAGAAAGCAGATTAAGATAAATGTGCAATGGGGACATGGTGATTCCTCTTACAGACACCTTAGGTTGTTTCCTCTCTGTGTCTGAAACATATGTGCATCTGCACATACTTGTACTACTGAATCTGACTGGTATCCAAATTATTTGTTAGGGGAACAGAAGGAAATTTTCAGATGAATCTGAGCAAGATGCTGGTATGGTGCACTCAAATACATCTGGAACCTGGTGGTACACCTGAGTCCACTGTTTGTTTTTCCTTTGAAAACCTGAATATAATTAAAATGAAACAAAAAAAAAAAAAGAGAAAGAAAAGAGATGGCTTCAGTTTCACATAAACCCCATGATGCAGATCCAGGAGAGGGGGTAATTCTACCTGGCTTCAGAGGTCTGTAATCTAAGGTTGCTGCTGGTGCCAACATAAAGTAGTGGTGAGAAGGGGACATTGTAGGAAGTGGTGTCTATAAACTTCTTCCCTCTGTTCAGTGATTTCTCACCCCAACAACAGATCTGGGGAGGATTTTACAGTCTTTGTCTTTTCTCATCACAGTCTTGGGTAAAATTAAATGTATGAACCAAGGAACCTCATCCCTGTTTCAATCCCCTAACTCAGCAGTAGGGATGCACAAACATCTCAGGATTCTGGAAGAGGATATCTAAAAATGGTTTCTCGCTTCTCCATCTTGGAGAGCAACTGGCCAGAGCTGTGTCATAGGAGATAAGGAACTTGGGCAGGGGGATCAGTAGACAGAAAAGAATGCAGATGAGCTGTGGCCACACTTCCTAATAGAGGTACACATGACTAGAGTACCTGTGTTGGACCTCAAGGACTTATGGCATCTTCTCTCAGTCACGTCAATGCTGTCAGCCACAAGTAGACTCACTCAGACATCTCTTAGGCTCATTCAGAGGAGCTTACATCTACAGTTTTCTTGCTTTCTCTGGAGCCAGTCCGTGCTCAATATCCCAAAACAGGCCACTTCTTAGATCACAGATAGGTTACTTAGGAGTGCTTCCCTTTGGGGCCCCTCATTGGGAACATGTCTTCTGGATCCTACTGCATGGCATAGGCCTAAACAATACATTAGTGTCTCACTTCATCTCATGCTGTTTGCTCAGCTGGCTCTTCCCCCAGCTATTTTTTCCAGCTGAATGAATAAACAAAGCCACCCAGTTTAAATGCCTGTGTTACAATTTTTATCTGAGCAAGAGAACATTTCCCAGCTATAGCCACATGCACAAGAGTAAGGACCTGTGGCAATTAGCAAGTGTGGGGAGAGAATATTGGGTCATGTTGAGGCAAGTTTTTCAGTAATTGTATAGGGGCAACAATTAGAAGAGGCAGGAGACTCATTAAGATACGCTAATCCCCCAGAGTAGGCAGTGGATTGCAGAACAGCCATCCAGTCCAAATGATTGCTCATACCTCACGGTGTGCCTGAAGTACAGTGAAAAAACCTCACCCGCTTCTGAGAGCCAGCTCGTATGGGTGAACGTCAGTGATGGGGCTGGGGGAAGCAGTGTGGGTTCTCTGCCTCTTCTAGTCGTAGCCCTCAGCTTCTCCAAAGCAAAGGGACCCTGGTGCAAAGACTGCCATTAGTGCTTCACTGATGATTTAATTTGTTCCTCTTCCCCTAATCCCCAGCTCTTTGCCCTGTGGTGACATTCACAAACTGCAGCCCTGACAGCTCTCACACGCAGGGGCAGATGCAGTAGCTGGGCTATGAGGAGAAGCACATGATGTACAAGGAGATGCTGAGGGAGCTGGGTACGCTCAGCCTGGCGAAGAGAACGATGTGTGTGTAGGGGGGGAATCTAGCTGCTGTCTGCCTCTGCCGAACGGGGCATTACAGGCAAGAGTCAGACTCTTCTCCACACTTAACAAGGACAAGTCCTTCAGCTTCTCTCCTCAAATGCCATGTGCTCCAGGCCCTGACCATCTTGATGGCCTCTGCCAGACTTGCTCCAGTTTATTGACACCTCTCTTGCACTGAAGGGATTCAAAACGGGACGCAGACTTTCAGATGCAGCCTCATCAGTGTGAAGCAGAGAGGAATAATAATTTCTCTCATTCTGCTGGCTGTGCTTTCGCTAATGTTAACTGAGATGCAGTTGGGCTTCATCGTTGTGAAGGCACACTGCTGACTCATGTTCAACTTGTCCACCAGGACCCTCAGGCCCTTTTCTGCAGAACTGCTTCCCAGACAGCCAGACCCCAGCCTGTCCTGGCGTGAGGGATTGTTTCATCCCAGGTGCAGGAATCTGCCCTTGCCTTGGTTCAGGCACAGTACTCCCACCCATCGCAGTGCCCCTGCATCACAGCCCTGCCTGCCTGCCAGAATATCGGCTGCTCCCCCCAATTTGTTGACTTCCTTGCAATTGGAGAGAGTATGCCCAGTCTTATAAATCCATCTGATGAACAAGATGGTTTATGTATTGCCAGCCCCTAAAAACTCGTGATATCTAAAAGAGGTAATAAATGCATTTAGAACAAACTCAAGTTTTTCCATAAAGTGGGACAGAAATGTCTATCTTCTGGAGATACTTTAAATAAAATGCTGAGATTTTCTCAGAGCCACAGGATCCCAGGGCCTCAGGGTTTCAGAGGTTGCAGGGAATACCATGAGACCTCATTACATGTTAACGCTTAAGCTTATGATTTAACTGCATGCCTTTTGGTGTTTTGTAGTTTTATAGTCACCTGTTCTTTGTGGGATTACTATATATCCCTAACATATTGCACATGGGCTACAGTGATGTGCAGTAGGGTCACAGGAAGGTGAAAGTTGTTTACTACGCCTCTGCCCTGCCCAGGACTGGTTCCTGTGATTTTCACAGGATGGGCTGTTTTTTGTTCTCCATGGAAGAGCTCTCTGGGAAGAGTCAGTGCTGCTGTTTTGAAGCTCTGGTTCTCTGGGATCTTTGGTCTCTTTTTGTCCTGAAGGAGGCTAATATCACCAATGAGCTTGTTCATATCTCTCTGCAAGAGCAAGATGTTGGTTCATCATGAAGCCAGTGAGGGATGTGCTACCAAGGACACTCCAAAAGGAATTGTCTTTACATGTCCTGAGATAGACTTTGTCAGTGGCCACAATTAGGACTGCCAGATGAAAAAGGCAAGCAGAACTAGTGCTTGAAAGAAAGATGTGAAACACAACTCGCTTGAACCACAGCTAAGATTGACCACAGCTAAGTATGGAAGATGATGCAGCATCTATGGATGCTAGCAAGGTCTCCAAGTGCCTGGCTGGAGTGTCTTGCCCAGAGTTAAACAGACCATCAAATCTGAGATCAGGAAGGAATGTCAAGTCAAATTGGCTAGCAAATGCAGGGTTGGGTTAGTTGTTGTTTTGCCTTTTGTTACAGGGATGTGATCTATTTACTAGGTACGCATTGGAATTTCACTTAACCAAACTCCCTTCCCTTGCAGGCACTGAGAGCATTGGCAATAACCTTCAGCTCTCTTGCTATCTTCTTAGAGTAGGAATTTTTGTTGCTTTTGGGGTAGATTTTTTTGGTAGAGAATCTTAAGGTTGCTTAAGAGCATTAGAGTTGCTCTATAGTTCATGGAATGCAACTCTGTGTCCCTATCAGGACTGAATGTCCACTGAGTGGCTGCCTCTGACTGCAGGAGGATGGATTAGACAGCCCTGAGAGCTCCTGTTGTATGTTCTACATAAGCCAAGCAGAGTATATCACACTCTTGTATTACGAACAAGTGCTGCGCTTCTGAACCGAGTCTATCAGGAAAAGCTGTGTCTTAGGGGGTCCTCAAGACCAAGCTACCAAGATCCATTGACCAACCCTTGCCAAATTGCTGCAATAGGAAAAAGAAGTACTGCTCGCTCTCTCTTTACAGGCATATAATCTTTTAGCAAAGTTTTGTCCTAGCCTTTGGACCATTTCCCAGCTGTCTGCTGCCCTGATTGGAATGAAAATTTTAATGGCTTCTAGAACAGACCTTCTGACAGATTTGGTCCAGATGGAGTAAAAAATATGCTGGAGCATGTGTATGCCATCAAGTTGGCAGACCGACTGCTCCTAGGCTGTCTATACATCCTGATTGCCACAGAAAAAGCCCAGATGCTTCTTTGAAAGGCAAGCAGGTATATGGCAGACTCCATCTTGTGTAATACCTAATAGAAAGTCCGAGCCACCTCCCAAAAGATGAGTGTCCTGTCTCCCCACCTTTGATAAAACATTGTTGACAAATAGCAGGTTTGCCATAATTAGAAGCATAATAACTAGGAAGTGCAGCTCACAACCAGTTCAGGTGCCTAACTCTCACCAGCTGCTATTAAAGCTGATGTCTCAGGCAATCAGCTGCAAATGGGTATTATTTTCTAATTGAATCCACAGCTCCCTACATGTGAGATGTGAATGAACGAGGTAAACACACGTGCAGATAGCAAAACTCACAGCTGGCTGTCATCCCTTCAGTGCCACTAAATGGTCCTCATTCATCCCAGAAGCTGTGGGGGCCTTCCTACAGTTTTCCAGAGGCCTCAGGGTCCGACACAGTTAGCTAGAGAAATTGATCTGCTTTGCTTCTGATGTTTTGATTAAGGGCCTGCTGAAAGCTGGATAGATATTCTGCAGGCACAGAGGACTTTCAAACACATACCCAAGGTGAATATCTGCAAGCCATGCAAAAGGGCTGAGCTGGGAAATACAAAATAGCTATTCCAGCACGATAAATTGCTCCACCTGCTTTATCTGGTCTTGGCTCCAGCCTTCATGCTGGTGGAGGCTGTCCTGTCTTGCCAAAAGGGAACTTGCAAGAGACATCACAGTGTTAGAGTACCAGATCGAGCACTGTGGGGAGATTAGCAGCACCAGACTGGCCTTTCCTGGTTGGAGTGCCCTGGACATACCCCATGGGAAGTCTGCCAGTGCATCCGGTACATGTGAATGGACAGAGATGTTGTTCTTCTTTACTCCTGGTAGAGTTGTCATGCCTGTGTGGAGGGGGGGCTGTAGCGTTAGTGTCCCCCGCCACTTGCAAGTGCCTCTTCCTTTCTGGGAGTCGTTCAGAGCAAAGGTACCATGTCTTTGGTACCCATCAGCATAATACAGTAATGTTTGATCAGAACACAAGGAAGGACGAAGATTTCATTAGAAGCATGTGACAGGGCTGCTTCTGAGAAGGTTTCATGTATAGTGCGCCTTTCTCTCTTCCATGACAAGTATTTGCTTGAGATGGTAAATGATGGAGGGCTCTCCATACTGCCCAGGTACTCTGCTACCTCGTTTAGAAAACATTTGACTTTGCTTTCAGTCTTCATTTGTCTGGTATGTATGTCCAACCTCTAGATTCTGCTTTCTGTTTGCCTATAAATTAGAAACCTCAGCTGTCAGAAACCTTCCTTCCATATGGATGCACATAGAGGCATGAGGTCTCTTTCTAAGCTAAACAGATGAGCCTCATCTACCTCCCATTGGGAGAGAGGCTAGCCAGCCTGCATCCTACCATTCTTGCCACATTTCACTTGAATGCTTTCTGTGAGTCAGCAAGCATGGTGTGACTCAATGAAAGCACACATAGGGCAAAACAGCCATGAACTAAAGTCAGTGCTTGATAAAGAACGTGCAGGTGTTATTCTGGGGATCAACAAACCTTCTAATGATGATACTGGATGGATTCTGGCCAGAAAGGTGTGCTGTGCTGAAGGAAGGTGGGAGGAGAGCCTGGGAGCAATGCAGCAGGATTTGGAAAGAAGAGTTGGCTCCACAAAGGGACAACTTCACAGGATTCACAGCAGAGCAGCAAGAAGAGCTACTAGGGGAGGACTGAGGCTGTGGGTAACCTTAAATGGGATAGTTGTGTGTTGTGGAGGCACCAAATAGTACTGTAACTTGCCCCTTCGAGTTGTCCTCTCCAGTTCAGCTGTGAGGTGCTACCATTGCTCTGAAACAGAGATGCCTAGAGGCAAACCAGCTCCCTGGTACCATAGGCCTGGGCAGGCCTGTTGAAGTCAGAGCACAAGGTGTCCTGCAAGCAGGGAGCAGGGCTTGAGATACCGACAGGAAAACTCTCCTCATTTTAAGAGAAGCAGGTCAAGGTAGAGAAAGACATACTGAAATGGCTGGGATGGAGAGATACCGATGCAAAGGACCTGATGCAATCATCTCAGCACAGTTCCTGTTCCTTCTGGCTTGTGTGAGTGTTTCCTCAATGCATGAGACATACATTCAGAGGGCGACACCACTCCTTTCTCTACCCTTCCCATGCCCAGGAGCACTTCTGACCGTGAGAAAGTTCTGACATGCAAAGACGACTCCTGTAACAACGCCTTGCTTGCTGTCAGCTGAAAGCAAGTGACACCCTCTCTAATGACTAGTTTCAGAAAGAAAGCAAACACACAAGGATGCACTCACCTGTCCCAGGTGATCACTGTTGTCTCCCACAGGTGGAATTGGTGGGGCTTTTCAGCACTTGTGTTGCTAGCTGTATCATCAAGATGAGGACACATCCTAGCTAGGGGATCAGAGGGGCCTTAGAGACCTTCATCCTGGCAGGTGCTGCTCTAAATATTGTGCATCTGGACACTGCTTGTGTAGTGCAGGGCTATGTCCTGGAGACTTCCCAGTTCTTTGGTACAAAGGTGAAAAATCCCTTGAAGATCATCCGCCAGTGGGGAAAGGAGCAAAAAGCAGCTCCAAAGCTTTATTTCTCTATATTTTTAGACTATATAGAATAGATCCAATGCACATATGGAAGACCCTGATGCCACTTTTTCTTCCCAACCCCCCCCCCGTAACTTGGCAAATTGCCCTATGGGAGCCTCTGGCTGGCAGAAGGCAAGAGCCACGTTGCACATGTGAGCGTGGTCTGGGAGCCTGGCTCGCAGCGTCCAGAGGGAGTGTCTGCCACTGTTGATAACATTTCCAAAGAAAGGAGCCAAATCCACCCACATAGGTCACGGAGACTGTGTCTTTCTGCCACACGCCTTCGCTCTTGCCCAGCCCTGGCAGAGCCCCGTTGTTCCTCACGTGTAGCCCTGCATGCTGAGGAGACCTGCCAATGCCTGCCAGGCTCTGTGGCCCGTGGATCTGGCTTCAAATCCAAAACATTTGTCCACTCCAGGCATTTTGGAGGAAGGACTGGGATTTGGGCTTTGATTTAGTTTGACAGGAGGAGTGGGAACTGTAAGGTCAATCAGAAATCTGCAGATCCCCATAATGCAATTGAAAGGATATATTAAAAAAAAAAATCTGTAATATGTAGGCTTCTTGTTCATGGAAAATAAAATATAAAAGGGGGCTTTCTGGTCCAATTCTGTGATTCCCGCCCCCCCCGCCCTGTTCTCCAGACCTCCCTGTTTGTTTTCCCATGGTCACAGCTTTGTGATTCTCTGCAGAAGCAAAATCATCATCATTTCAGCATCCCCTCCAGATGCGTCAACCATTGCTCCAGCCTCAGAGGCTGGTAGGCACTTATCAGACACGGAGAGAGCCCAGAGTGAATCCCGAGCAGCTGGCTTCCAATGTTTATTCATCTTCTCAAAACCTGAGGCTCTTAAAGAGATCTTCCTTCAGCTCTGTTCAGGGACAGCTGCTTTTCCAGAGATCCCCATGTGGCTTCTCTTGCTTTGGATGTGATCTCGAAACTTTTAGGCAGGGTGTATGAGCTTTTGAAAACAAACTAATAATTACCATAAAGGTTTGAAGTGCTGGTCCTTTTTCTGCAGAGGGGGTCACACGTGTGCACAGAGGCAGTCAGGAGTGTTGGCAGGAACAGAGACCACAGAAGTGGCCAGGAGAAGCAGTGGGATCACTCACATTGGCTATCTCTTCCTCAGAAATTTAGATCCAGACTCAGCAATGTCCTTAACTACGAGTTTAAATTTAAGCATCTGGGCCAATTAAAGATAAACCCATGCCCTAATGAGCTGCAAAAGATGGCCCAGCAGAGCTTCGAGCGGCGTGTCACACTGCGCTCTGATTTCCAGTGAAAGCAGCACTTGGGGCAAGAAAATTCTCAGCACCAGAGTACAAAACTATGTAAGATCTCAGCAGCCCCATTTTTTTGCTTAATTTGGTCGAGGAAATGTCAATAAAGACGTGAGGAACTGTCGGACATGATGTCCAGGACCTTTGCCTTGCCAGGGCTTACCCCATCTTTGGTGCGTCTGTTATCATGGCAACTGGGAGCCGTTCCTCAAGACTGGAAGAAAGCAAGTGCCACTCTTGTCAGGAAGATCAAGAAGGAAGGTATGGAAACTAACTACAGGTCAGGCAGGCTCACTTCAACTAATCCTGGAAATAATTTCCAGACCCATGAAGGGCAAGAAGGTGGTCTGTAGTAGTCAGCACAGACTTACGAAGGAGAAATTGTGCTTAACTGACCCAATAACCTTCTGCAATGAAGTGCAGGCTGGAGCGAGGTGCCGTACCAGCTGTGAGCCATGCAGTGTCGCTTGTTTGTGTGACTTGTGCCTCCTTGCGTGGCAGAGGATGCAGTGGTGAGAGCAGCTAACGGTGGACCCCAAGTGATGATGTTTGAGAAGCTGGGACTCTGGGGAACTGTCCTCAAAAGGCTGCGCCTTCCTGCTGTCCTGGGAGACAATCGAATCCTGCAGCGTGCGTGAAGAGTGCAGAGGAAGCTTCATCTCCCCTTTGCTTCCCCGACACCTTACTCCTGGGCCTGGGGCATGGCCGCTGCTCCGCTGAGTGCTCTGGCAGACGGCAGTGAGCCACCACGGGAAGAGGAGCAGTGCTTGGGGGTGCTTCCAGCCAGCTGGATGTCAGGAGAGCATCCTGGTGAGCACCTTCTCAGAGGACTTCCAAGATGCTTAACAAACTCATCAGTCAGCTCTTGATGGCTGTTTGTCCACATGTCATATGAAAAACTAGCCAGCTGCCGTCTCAGTGGTTTTGGTGCTTCTGTTGCAGTCTTTTCGTCCTTTTCCTTCAAACACCTCCACTCCATCCAGCTGCTTTCCTGAGAAGATGACAGGTTTTCCAGCACTGGGCAGGGAAGAAACAGAGCAAGAAACTGAGCCTGGGTTTCCTCTGCCAGCCCCGTCCTAGGCTGTGTGTGGAACCCAAAACATGCAGACAGTGGGGTCTCTGACGCCAGCTTGTCCTCTCCCGTTTGGTTAGAGGGAAATGAAACAACACACCAGACTGAGGTTTAGCCTTCTTGCTGGGCACAGAAGAACTGTTCCTGCAGATGAAGGAGTGATTTTCTCTCTGTCCATTTGCATCACTCAAAACCTAGAAGCCTTCCTGTTATCCCACATTTTGTTTTGGAAGGTCCTTTCTTCTCAGGAACCATGTCCTTGCAGGGCTGTTAGCTGGGCACCTTGCACTTCTGCTGATTTACTAGGCAGCATTTTGGAGCTGAATTACTGGCTCCGTGCTGCCCTGCCAGCAGCACGGCGGCACCGCGCAGTGCTTGCCTGCGGATCCGAGGGACATGGATGACACTTAAAAAAAAAAAAAAAAAAAAAAAATTGCTGGCTTTCAGTTGCCTGAATCTAGTCAGAACAAGGATGCTGTTACCTGTCCTGAATGCTGCACTGGCAGAGCGAGCACAGACCTCTGCTTCCTCTAGGGAACGTGACCTGGAAGTGGTGGTGCTTAAAGAGCATCAGTCAGAGAAACGACAGTGCGAGAGAAGCTTTTTTAGAACAGCCTGTGACCCACGATGCAGCCTGCTACGGAGGTGGAAGGTGTCCAGCATCACCACAGTTAGGATCACATTTCTGTCTTTTCTGTCACAGACGCACTAAGGGACACACAGAAACTTGTCATACAGGAAACAACGTCCCTGGTGTTTTCAGGCCTCCATCACCAAATGACAACACATTTGACACCCCCCCCGCCCCAATCCCACACGTGCAATTCCAAAAAATCCCCTAACATTTTCACGGGAAGGAAATTTTGATGCTTCAGCTGAAATGTCAGAGATATTTCAGACAGAAAAAGGGACGTTTCAGACCTGGGTAGAATTATCCCATGGAAAAGTCATCAATTTTGTCAAAAAAACCCACCTCACCTTATTTTGACGGACAAAAAGACAATGAAGGCCAGGTTGAACAATGCAGTCAGCTGGAACCACATTTCTCAGCAGGCATCATTATTTCCAGTCCTGGACCTTGTTTTGAAGAACTCATTGAGGTGAGAGCATGCTGCAGCTGACATTCCTGGATAAAACAAAGAGGTGGCTGTACACCCCCGTGTAGACAGCCACTCCAGAGATTAGTCACCCGACAACAGGCAGTGGAAAGAAAGAAGCACTTCTAATGCCGCATGGTGGATACTCCCTCTACAAGGAGGCTAGTCTAGCTCAAAGGTGGGCCTAGAGATAAAATCCACTGATGCCTCCGAAAACAGTGCTGGACTTGGAAAAGACCTTCAAGTAAATTGTCCCTGACTTCTTTTAATTTGCTTGTACCCGGAATGGGGGCAGTCACTGCAGGTGTAGTCTGCTAGGGATTCACCAGGTGCAAATCTTTCTATGATTAGTTTCTCAGCTGCACTCAACCAAGCAAAAATAAAGATGTGGAGCTCAGCCAGGAGCTGTATTTAAAAATACGTTGTCCCCCTTCAGTTAAAACCCCATTCTCTCTGGTTGTTGCATCCTGCTGAGTATTCACCCATCTCCTTGCTCCAGCACTGATTCGATTTGCTTTGACCAAATTCCATGCAAAATTTTGAGTCAAATTTTTCTTTTGTTTCTCAGTTCCTCCCACCCCCTGACTGCTTTTGGGTTGAACCCTAGTTTTGAGCTCCTGTTGTTCCTAATGCAACGCAGCTGTTGTCCAGGTGCCTCCATGAACCGAAATGTCTTAACCAAAATGAAAAACAACTTGTTCATTAAGAAGACATGCTGTATTTTAGTTAAGACTTTCATGTAGCACCAAGATTTACTGCTGGAAATTGCCAGCCCACCGTATCTATTTTCTTTGTCTCATTTTGCGTGTCAGAATCTTAAATCTTATCAGAAGAGCGATTTGTGACAAAAATCTCAAGAGAAGGGTGACAGAGCATGCCACTGGAGTCTTATTGAAAAAAGGAGCAAGGCTTCATGTTCAGGAGAAACATCATTCTTCTGACAGTTAATTTTGGTATGAATCAGAGCAAACAATTAATTTTTTTAGTTTTTCTGATTTTTTCTTTTAACTGTCCCTTGCCCTCCTTGTAGGATTTCTTCTGTGCATGTCTCCCCCAAAGGCAAAGATCTGTCAGTGACTTCCAAGGATTGCAATCATGTGCTAACCCTGTTTTGGATTTGGGGAAACTTTTGTGAACCAAAACCATTTCAGACTTCTCAGTGAATATACATTTTTCAAAGAAGCTGAGTAGCCCTCTACATATACCTGAGGTGTCATCAGCACACACAAACACACCCATGAACACCGATAATGTACGGGTACTCATACAGTACTCATTAGAGAGAGCTATTTTCAGATGCACAGAGGTTTATTATGAACAGTGGAAAATAAAATAAACAACTATTAAGAGCAACCCAGTAGAGCTCTATTAACTCTGCAGGAAATATTTGTCCTTTCTGACAGAATGATAGGTTTATCCTAATGCTCAGGGCAGTTTGCTAATACAATCATTTTGTTTCCACAGCTCATTTCCATGATAATTTTAGGGCCAAAGTTTTGCTGCTTAGTTTTCATTTTCTGGTGCATTCAAACCCAACCTTTGGGGTAGATGTGAGCAACTTTGTAAAGGTTTGTAAAATTACAGAACAGTTTAGATAGGAAGGGAGGTCCGGGGGGTCTCTCTGCCCCTCCTCTCCCCCAGACCCTCACATCTGGGTCAAGTTTGATGGTGGATAGTCCCCAAGGACAGAGATGCCACCATGCCTCAATCCAGGGCTGCCCTACTCTCCTGGGGCAGATTTATTTCCTCCTACCCCACCAGTGTTTGTCTTACTTCATGTCTTTGCCCTGACCTCAGCTGGACTCTCGAGCATGGGCTCTCCTCTCTCTTCTCTCTTCTCTCTTCTCTCTTCTCTCTTCTCTCTTCTCTCTTCTCTCTTCTCTCTTCTCTCTTCTCTCTTCTCTCTTCTCTCTTCTCTTCTCTTCTCTTCTCTTCTCTTCTCTTCTCTTCTCATCTCTTCTCATCTCTTTTCTCTTCTCATCAAACAACTCCGGCTGGGCTGTCTTTCACGTCCTTTCTTCTGGGTTTGGGGAAAGGAACTGTGGGGTTGTCCTAACACAAGGTATATTGCAATCCACATTTATTGGGAAAAGGAGAAGCAGGGAATGGCAGAGAAACCACCATTGAAATCTGGCCAGTAGTGTGATGATCCGAACCCAAGATGCATTAGATCTTCCACTTGTATCTGGACATGCTATATTTTCCCATTTGGACAGCTCTGTATATAGCCTGATTCTTTTAATATGTGAATCATCTAGGTACGCTCATTAAAAATGAGGTCATTTGATTGAAATGCTAAATATGGCCTAGGATTCAATTTCTATTTTTACCACATCTGTGTTTAGGACAAATAACATTTTTCCCTCCCTTGATGGTGAGCAGAAGATTCCTCAGGACATAATGCATGGGAGTTTTTCTATCACTTAACAGAGTGAGCACTGATAGAAAATTCAGCACCCTGGTTCTGTGCAAGCTCTGCACTGTTTTTTTCAACACTCCAAGCCCAGGTTTCACTTTTGACTGTAAAAAAAAAAAAGCAGAGGAGCACCTCAAACTGCATACAGTTGTTTACACTCAGATCTGCCTGCTTGACTGGACAGACAATATCTGGCAAATGGTGACTGAGGAGTCTATGAAACCCGTGTTGGGAAAGGATGTTGGGTGACTATTTTTATATGACTCCTTTCTTACTCACTTACTGAGAACACAATGTCGTCTTGATGCAGAAAAGCTGCCTTGCTGTCAGAAATGGGTATGTGCTGCTCACGTTGTACAAATGGGCTCTGCACCCAGGGAGGGGTGGGTATCAGTGAGGCCAATGTCAGACATGCTTGTTGGCCAGGTGGGACAAGTGCCTGTTGACTCTCGAGAAAGAACAAACAAGAGATTGACAAAAGTGGCAGACATCCATCCTACTGCACGAGATACATGGGGTATCACCAAACTGAACATTTCCAGCCCAGATCCTCCGCACTTTACTGAGACCTTTGGGATCTTTCTAGATCACTGGCAGGACCAAGACTCTGCCATAGCAGGTACCAAGCAGCAATTAACAAAATTACCCCCTAGGAGGAAATGGTCAACAGGGTCTTGATGTCTTCAGATATAGACAAATTCAGCACCCTACAGCAGGAGAGTCTTAGATTCAATGAAGGCCAAACCCAGACAGCTCACCTGGACAATGGTATTGGAGGAATCACAGGCCAAATATTGAAGAGGGGCTTGCATAAAATTTAGTGTCTGCAGCCTGTACAACTTGCTCCCCCAGCTGAATATTCTGAAATCAAACCAAGCTCTGTTGCACAGGTAAAACCTGAGCATCTCATCTATTTGCTTCTGTGTGTCAAAGTGCAGATGGACAATGGAGGGGGATGAGAGAACGTGGACTTCTCTCCTGTCTAAGTCTGCAGGGTAGTTTCCCTTTAACCAGGGACAGTTCCCTCTGCTCCTTTCAACAGGTATCTCTCAGATAAAGGTGATTAAGAGAAGATGCTACGTAAAGAAACCGCTTGAATGGGTAGAAAGACTGGAAGAACCAAAGTGTTGGAGATGTTTTCACAGGTTCTAGAAGTGACGCATGGACACCCAAACTCGTCATAACAAACCTGACAACTTGTGCAGGAGCCATGATGAGACCTCTTTCTTGGAAAGAAGAGCCACTAAAACTTTGGGTCACGATGCATTTCTTCTCATTCTCTTCTGCTCTGTGCATATTTACCCCTTATCCATATACCCTGTACATAGCTCCTGCTACTGTGACCAAGGCACCTGCAAACGTGCAGATGCAGATGAACAGCAAATCCAGCCCTGCTGCAGGTAACAGGAATTTCCACCCCAGCAACAGCAACTTTATTAATTCACCGAATCACATTGGCTCAGGAGTAATTACGCAAGCCATGATAGCGTGCATGGGCTCTACGAGCTTGTTAATGATTCATGTGCATTTTAGCCTCTGGGAAGAAAAAATCAACAGGATGCAGGGATAATGCCTTCAAATCAGAGGGGCAGTTCAGGCAAAATGGCATAGCTTTCTTCTCTGCCTCCTCATGTTAGCAATAGATCTTGCTCCTGGGGACTTTTCCATAGGCCTCACAGATAAGATAAAAGTTTTTTTTTTTTTTTTTTTTGTGGGCAGTTTTCTTTGTAGTCTACAATATTGCAACTTGGAGCCGGAGGGAATTTTCTTCATAGGCAGGAAGTCCTGCGTAGGTCTGTGGTATTCCCAGGTCAACATCCCATGGCCTCACATGGACATGAGACCAGCACTACTCAGCCCATCCATCCTCTCTCTACTAAGGGCCAGGGAAAAGAATGCCTAGGAAGAAGTAAAAGCATGGGGCTAGCATGTTCTGGTGCTATCCCAGGCTAGTATCCTGGCCCCCAGGTGTGTAGGAGTGGGGGAATTCCTGAAACAGAGACTCTGTCTTTGCAATTAATAAGCCCTTGATGGATTTTTCTGTCATGAATTTGTCTAATTGCTCTTTGAACTTGTGTGAGCTTTCAGCATGCACATCATCCTGTGGTTCAGTGTGTCCATGCTTTAACTATGCACTGTGCAAAGCTGTCCCTGCTTTGGAAACTGTCAGTGTTATTTGCTTCCCCCAGCTCCTGTACATCCTGGCTCATCAACCTGTGAGCCAAGCAGCCCAGGCCCAGGTGCGCTTCCCTCTGTGACTCTCCTCCTGCCTACTCTCCTTTAAGACATTAGCCACAAGGACACACAAAAGACATTCTCCTGGATCCAAAGTTAATTTTATATGGCAAGGAAAGTCAACATATTCTTAAGATAATTGATCAGTTTTGCCAGCTTGGAGATGGACATCACTGTGGGTGTGATTCAACCAAGTGCTAAGCATAGCTCCAAGTCTAAAATTTTTCCTTTTGTGGTCCTACTGTCTAAGTCAGCTTTTGCAACAGCAATGAGGTTGTGGAATGAGTGTGTCCAGGATAGGATCACCAGAATATTTATAGATACTAGAGGAGACAATCTTTGAGCCATGAAGGAAATTGAATAGCAATGAAATATTTTATTAAGAATAATCTCTTCTGAAGGAAGCCCAACTTCTGAAGCACGTGTCTGGGGCCATACAGAGAGTCTTGGTTAGGACACTTACAACCTCCATAACTATAGCCATAACATCAGAGTTTTTACATCCATGGTTTGCTGATGGCAGATTGGAAAGGTACATGGTAGGTGATTTGAAATCATTGATAAGGATAAGCTCAGCTTAATCCTCTTTTTGCAGACTAAACCTCACACCTTATTGGTGTCATCAGCTACAAGCAACCCCTGGACACTAGTTGAAGTGCACTGTGTAAGTGCCAAGTTCAAAGCTGAGCTGCTGCAATACTCTGTCCTGTCCTCATCAGGTTAAGAGTAGGACCAGGCAAAGAGAAAGACCTACCTTAGAAGGAGGTTTGTCAACAAGCCTAAATATCCATCCTCTTTGGAAAGGTGATTTGCTGGTGTAGTTTAAAACAATCAGCCTGGTTGAAGGTGGGTTTTTGCTGATTCATAGGTAGCCTTCATTAATACATTGATGTCCTCTATGTCCCTGTCTTCCTCTCCACCCAGTTTCTCTGTCCTTAAAATTACCATCTTATAAGCTGTTGCATGGTTTTTCAGAAAACTTGTTGTAAGTCTTAATCTATTTACATGATTCAGGAGGCTTTACCATGTCACTGAAGGTGATTCATACATTAAATAAGCTTTTGGGGCTTTCTGGGGACACCTTCAAGGATCATGACCTGTTGACCTGCATTTTTTAATTTCTCTTAGTCGTAAAGAATGGACCATTACTGCTGAATGTGTGTAGAGTAGCTCCCAAGATTAATGTCTTGAAGTCGCAAGAAACTTCTATGATGTTTTCTAACTGGCTGCATTATGTATGTAGCAGCTGCTCTGCATTTTCTCCACATCCTGAACAGCTGATCTGACCTGCCTGTTAAATCTGATGCGCCCGAGGACCTTTACCAGAGTCTGAGAAAGCTGTGCAAGCATAACTGCATTTTGTGGGCTTGGGTCTTAGGGGGTTTAGGTTCTGTTTTTAATGATTCAGTTGTTTTTCCAATAGGTTTGTGAATGCTGTGCTGAGTAAGCCGTGTCACAGTTTGGATGAGCTATGCCAGGGAGAACAGGAGATGTTCAATTTTCGTATTTTCCTCTTCCTGTCCCCTGGCCAGGCTGGTGTGCTCAACCTGAGCTCCTGCCTAGCTCCTAGAGAAGTTTAAAAACAGGGTTTTGAAAAGGGTTCTCACTAAGGACATGGCAAAGGACAATCCTCATGTGAGAACAACCCTCAGCCTCTGTGTATTTCTGAAGTTGGAGCAGTTACCCTTACTGGAGAGATGGGGAAAGTCAGGTAAAGAGTCAGGGTCTGACTGACTTACCTGAAATCACCTAACAAGCCAGCGTGCTGTCCTCAAACAAGCAAAGACTTCTCATTTCAGCCAGCTCTGGTTATTTATATTGGTGTCTGTCACAAAGCAACATAGGCCAGTGGTAGAGATACACCAGCTGTAGCCAGAGAAGCCAGTTTAATTGCGTTAATAACAAACCTTCAAAGAAGACTTGCATGGAAAGCAAAGTGTTGGTTAATTGGGTGAGCTTTCTACTGGTCTGAAGAATGATAAATTAGCCATCTCTTCCTGGCTTGTCTTCCCTGACAGGTCAATGTGGCTTGTAACTTGAGTAACACCTCCAGCCTGGGTCCCATCCACAATGTCAGCCTCTTTGACTGAAGTGTGGTGGTGCTTAACTGTGGTGTGCTAAAGGCTAGCCTCCAGCTAAGCTGTTTTAACATCACAAACGCACTGTCTCAGCCCAGGGCTCAACACCCTTACACTGGTATAAAGACCTGTCTGGAAGGTCACGTCCCAGTAGCTCCCCAGATGCTTAGTAAATCTACACTTGATCTTGCTAAAGGTCTCACATGAGATGGGTAATACCAAACAGCCAATGTTTCAAAGCAGGAAAGCTGAACTCCTGTTGTGGCTGATGCAGAGAAGCAGGTATCTGCATCAGATGATTCATCTCAACTGTCTTAGGAAGGATGAATCACTGGTTGGCAGCGGCTGGGTCTCTCCCTTGCCTATGACATGTGAGATAGCAAGCGCAGCCTGGGCCTTCAATGCCCCTCATGTACGCAGATGGACCTTCGCTTGTCTCCTGGGACACAGGCTGAACTACCTGTGCTTTGCTGCCCTGGGAGACAGCAGCAGCCTACAGTCCCCACCATCACTTATTTCTGGGCCTTGAGGAGACCTCTGCCCATGCTGGGTTTTCCATCCCAGGGTACAGAGGGATAGCACACCCCATGGTTTGAAGGGAAGGAAGGATAAAATCAGAGAGGAGTTGACTCCTGGACCAACAGCTCATAGGATTGAATGGGTTCTCTATCTTGCAGAGCCTTTACCAGAGCCTGCACATCTCTAGACTTGGTTAGCAGTCTCACTCATCACATGCCAAGGAATTCTCTGCTTCACTGGGGGAACAGCAGGGGCCCTGAGTAATCTGAACAGAGGATGTCCTTCCTAAAGTACTGGTTATTTGCCAGTGGTGGGTATTGTCTAGCAACAGCTGACATATTATATCAAGGCTGAGCCACTGCCTGGGAAACATGGTGCTGAGGTCCTGACAGGTTGTGCTGATTCTTTCAATTTTATTTTCTTCAATTAAGTGAGCAATAAGTCTCCAGTGTCTTCTTCCTGATGTCTGAATTACTTACCTGCATGTGTGTAAAAAGAGTGTCCTGCCTGAGTTTGATGAGTGGCTGGATGCAAGGGAGCATTGGTAGGAGCCCTGTCCTTTCACTTGCTCAGCTTTGAGTCAATGCCGTGGCAGGGACTGACTCCACCTGTGCACGGCCCTAAGCTGAATCAGCTGATGTTATTTTTCTTCATCGCCTCCTCTTTCTTTTCTCTTCTTGCATCTTCTTAGCTTCACGGCTCCTCTTGAGGAGCTGTCCATCGCTGTGTGGCTCCATGCTGCATAAGGAGCTGGCAGATGCCATCCTGGTTCATTTGCACCATTACCTCGTTATGGGTTTCTTTTATGGTCCTCATGTCATCTAGCCTACAGAGAAGCACTCCCATCATCTCGATGAGACAATATTCCAGTGACTGGTATACCAGCGATGTCTATCATTACTCTTCAATTATTTTCCCTCGGACAGGAACAGCTGTGGCAGCGAAGACCTCTGAAAGCCCAGTTTCCTCCCTGTGCACACATTTCTGGGCACATCTTACCTCGTCATACATGCACACCAGAGCCTAGTTTTCTGCATACCGGCTTGGTGCTGGCACGTTCAAGACAGTTGTGAAGGCACGCCTGCAGCCAGCAACTCTGGTGGCTTAGACAACTTGTGCTGTGAGGTCTTGGTGCTTGTTGAAGTCCAGGACGAGGCAAAGTCAAAGGAAAATTAAACTTTGATATCATCCAGAGGAGAAGGGAGATGGAGCACATGGAAAAAGAGGGTGAAATAAGAGGAAGGAGGAAGAAGAAAGAGGAAGAGGAAAAAAATAACACACTTCACACTGCAGCCCAGAGGGGTCATAGAAAACAGGCTAAATACTATGGCACCTGGAAAAGAGTGCTTATTTCATATTTTAAGTGACTCTTGAATAACATCAGTGTAAAGGAAACTAGAAGCCACATCCAAGGACTGGTGGCACGTTTGTACTGTCTTGTGACAGCAGGGCAGAGCAGAGAGCTGCAGCACTCTGTACGCCCAGGTTGCCTCCAACTTTCTCTTGGTTCACCTCCATGTCTTGAGGTAGATTGTTTTGAAGGACGAGTTAACTTGCAGTGTTTTCCTGTATGCAAAAAGTACATCTGTCTTCTTGGGTCAGAACAGACCCGTGAGTGTTGATGGTCAAGGTGTCAAGATTACAAAGACATCTTGTGTGTCAAAACAAGACAGGGCAGGATGTCCATCTGACTTCAAAATGGGGTTTACTGTTAAAGGGAAGTGGTGACAAGGGACACTTCATCCTTTGAAGGGTGCAGTACACAAGGACACAGCATCGTGCAGGAGCATGAGTGCCTCTCAATTCTCCCCTCTTCCCAGAGCCTTTAAATCGGTTGCACATATCAATTAAGTACAGCTCACACACCCTTATGAGGCAACTAAGTGCTATTTTACTTATTTTATTGTGGATGGGGAAACAAACGTGTAGAAAGGCCTACTGACACGTGGCTTCAAAGCTTCTTGCAGAACACAGAGTTTGTCCGTCTTTGCTGCATCCCCTGGGTTGTTCTCCTCCCGCGTTCCTCCTCCGGCTGAGATGGGCTCGCTCCAGCACCTTCCCACTGCAAAAACGCCCGTCTCCGGAGACTGCTCTAGGTCCTTCTGAGGTGGTCCTGGCTGAGTGTGGATCTCAGTCACCCACACACGTTCTGCTTTTCTCTGGCAGAAAACCAGCGCCCACCGGCCAAGCAGCCTGTGTTAAGGTCTGTGCCCGATCACGAGGGAGCCCGGTGGGCACCAGTGTTATTGGCAGGGGCAGAATAATTGGTTGTACTGATTAATTCTGGGCCTTAGTGGGGGTCACATACTAACGATAAACTGGAAACGCCAACTAGGCTGTGTTCGTGCTTGATTGATACAGCATGATTTAATTAACGCAGGCTTACATCTGAGCATTGTCCATTAGCACCTGGTATTAAAAACCCTCTGAACTGTCTGAGCTTAGCAGCTACCTTAAGTCAGTCATTTGACATCTATTCAGGAGATTTAATTGTGCCATTATGCGCCTGTGTATGGTACCGGCTGCCATTTAACCGTTGCCCTTGCTGGCTGATTAATTACAGGGCCCCAGTGAATAACTGTGGGAGCTCACTACATGGTTCTCCATGGCTGAAGCAGAGACAATATTCAAGATGAACACCAGCCTGGTTGCGGCATGCAATGGGTAAGTTGGGATCTGCAGGCAAAACCTGTTTGTTTTACTGGAGAGGCAGAAAGCATTAGGAACTGGCACGAGCCGGAGGGGAGCAGGGCATGAGGTAACCCAAGAAGCTTTCCAGCTCCAGGGCTTTTTGGAGAAAGAGGCCGGCACTTAAAATAGCTAATGCAAATGGATTTCAACACCAACAGACTATCCCCAGGGAGGGGGAGCATTTTAAACGACGTGTTATGGACGGCTGTGAGCCTAGACTGGCAGGGTGTCTCTTCCCCCTCTGCTTTCTAGTCCTGGGCTCCCAGGGCGAATGAGAGGGCTTCATCCAGCGGCCACCGCTGGGGCTGAAGACGCTGTGGTGGAGGGACGGCTGGGGAGCCAGGCAGAGCCTCAGCCAGCAGGGGCATGGCGGAGGGCCCCTGCGGCCT
>NW_010549863.1:0-36725 GCF_000687285.1 Phaethon lepturus
GACAAGGGACAATGGTTTTAAACTGAAAGAAGGTACATTTTGGCTAGATATAATGAAGAATTTTTTACAATGAGGGTTTTAAAACACTGACCCAGGTTGCCCAGAGAGGTGGTAGATGCTCCAACCCTGGCAACATTCAAGGTCAGGTTGGAAGCTGATGTAGATGAAGATGTCCCTGCTGGTTGCAGGGTGTTGGACTAGATGACCTCTAAATGTCCCGCTTGTTATGGTGGCCAGGGGACCCTGCCTGCCCTGTAGACCCCAGCTCTTGTATTACACCTCCTCTGAGAAAGGCAAAAACCCTATAACACCAGTGGCACATCTCTACCGCTGTCGCACAGCCCTTTCTTCATTTCAGGCTATTTTTTCCGGTCAGCCGAAATCTCAGGTGATGTCAAGCCAGCTGAGTGCCCCGGGCCTGGCTGTTCTTCTTCCTGTGTGGGTGTTTGGATGCAGTTGCTTTGACTTCAGTTCCTAGTATAGGGATGTTTTCCTCAGGGCTGTGGTAGTTCAGATTGGCTCACGACGTGGGAAGCTTTGACTCCTTGCTATATATCTAACGTGAAATTGGGCATGTAATTAATTTTTTCAACACCTACCAAAAGATGTCACTAACTTATGGATGCTTGTGGTCATGTACTGTCATACTTTCCATGTGAGCTGCGTAAAGCTTTAATGCATGGGATAAGAGACCACAAAGTATTTGTGTATCACAATAAAATAATGTGAGCTGAGGCATTTTTAATGGATTTTTTTTAAATTAAGATATTGATAGTATTCTATTTTCAAACTTCTGCATTTCTCATGTCATTTAAACACTGTAAGAGTCATGACTCCAGGTTTATAGGGGAGACCTAAATTTAGGTCGTGAAATAAATGCCAGACTCCTAATGAAACACAGTAGGTTGTTAAGAAGTGACTAATGTGGCTGCAGCTTTTTTCACTTGGTCTGAACTTGTCTTTTTAGGACAAGTAGTTAATGTGTGCATATTTTGATTGAAGAAAGGGGCAATTTTCAAGTTAGCACAGTTATTTTTTGCCGCATGTAATTTCTTTGCTTGCCTTTTGACCTCCTTGGACTCAAAAGTCATTAACTTTGCTTACATATATATTCATGGACATAGCAGAATTATACTAAACCCAACACCAGAGCTTGGATGTTTTAGTTTGGCATGCTGTTAGCCTGAGGGACATACGCTTCCCTCCGAAGTATTTTAGACTTTTGCAATTTGCTATTCAATAACTTGATACATTCTTTCAAAAAAACCCCTAAAGAACTTGAGTTATTTGTTGTGCTCTCACAGGCCTCAGAGAGCATTTCAGAACATCAGGAACGCTTGGGTCTCCTGAACCCACTGCCTGGACCTTGTGGCTCTGCAGAGTTTAAAGGTAGAGTCTCAAATGCTGTTTTTCAAAGCTATGTTTTCTCTGTGGGCTTGGGGCACCACTTCCTGTACCTGATAACAAATTCACACAAGTGCAGTATGGAAGGAAAGAAAGAAGGTGTCCAACTCCTAATTTTCATCTAGATGAAACTTATAACAAATTTTCTGTGTGTTTTGTTTTTTGGTTTTGTTTTTTTTGACAACAGAATAACTCTGATTACATACTACTGCAGAATAAGAAAAAAAGTCAGGAAACCTTTCTTAAGTTACTCAAAATTATTGCTTACCTGCAGTGTCTTTGTGTTTATCGGGGACATTAACAACCAGGTGTCCATTCAGTAATACATGCAGCCAACCTTCTTTGACCAGTAGATTTAAAGTTTCTTTGCTGCATCATTTGCAAGAAATAATTTAATCATCCAGCTGGGTGTCAAAGGATGGACACAGCATTAGTAATCACCCATGTGTTTTGGCTTAAATGACTTGTTTGTCATTCCACAGGAGTTTTGTGGCAGAGCAAAGGATGAAATCTGATCCTCAAAGGCAACATTCACATCCTTAGAAAAAACAATAAGTCTTCTCCTTGTTTTTTTCCAACCCCTGCTTCATCCCTTACTGGCTTCCAGGTTTTGCAGTAAATAAAAAAGAATCCTACCATGAAATGGTAGGTGCAGGCCTGATTCACTGCCATGGCTTGGTCCACCCTGTGCTCTGCAATGTGGGGAAAAGAATATAATGCACGATGTATTTAAAGAATGTATCTTCATGTATCTGAATCCTCAATTCTTATATTGCCTAATTTCAGAAGGCTTGATTTTGCAATCTTATTTCTATTCTTCGAACACTTTTTTGTGTGTGTTTGTTTTCCTAAAATATCTTTTTATTTGTTAAAAATCATGGTGGTAAGTTGAATGTTAGTCAAGCCAGGTCCAGCTGGAGTCAAAGGGATGGAAGATGTCAATTAGGGAAATAGTACTGCATTGTATAACACGTTTCTTGTGGGTGGACACAGAAGAATATTGCCATTCAAAATTAGGGACTATGGTGTTATTTCTACTGTTTGCCTCTTGTGTGACTACTTCTTCCACCAATCTTGACCCCTCCAGTACTGTTTGTGACTCCCTGCCTTGGTCCACTTCTGACTGCATCCAGTCTGAGTCTCCACCCTGACGTTTTTCACATCTCTCCTTCCTGTTTTTGGGCTGTCTCTTGCAATTTGGCTACAAGGAGATAAATATGAAATCATGCCATATGTTCTCACTCAGTATCTCTGTACCGCTTTCCTGGCTTCAGTTGAAAAGCAAAGCTTTTCCACAAACATCTGCCAGCTGATGACTGCTTAAACTGGAAAATAGCTCCTTGGTTTCCATAGAGAGATACTTTTCCTTCCTTGTCTGGGAACAAACGTACACTTTTTCTGAGAAAGGCGCAGGCTAATATTGAAGGCCATTGGGTTCTCGAGCTGCTTTTTTCAGAAACTGTTAAGCACTCTGCACCTTAGCTTGCATCCTTCCACCCTGCATATACAGCGTGTCTCTGCACATACAAAAAGGAGAGATTGAGTTTGGCTTTGAAATGTGTTCTCTCATCCACATCTCAAGGCAGAGGCCATCTGTCATTCTCCATTCTGACTTGCACTAGGCCAACCAGACCTATAGATGGAAATACCATCTTTTTATTTAAATGTGAACTTTGACTCCCTGAACTTGCAGCGTGTCTAAGTTCTACGCATCCTGCACCTCAGTCTGTAGAACCAAGACAACAACTCCACCTCCTAATTTCCAGCATTTTCTAATCCTCCAGAACTAATTCTTCATGACCTGAAAATTTCCTAAGTGCCTACAGTTGGATGTTGACACGTGCACAGAAGTGCGTGTTGTAGAGCGACGTGCTATTAGAGCTGTGCCGATATTCAGACGTATTCAACATTTGGCACCAAGGGGCAGCCTGAAAACCTGGACTTTGACACAGCCATAGGCGTTGGTGGCTCTTGCCTTTGCATGGTACATAGGATGGACTCCTTCCCCTGGGAAGGGGAAAGACCAGGCGTAAGCTGTGGTTTTGAGTGAGAAAACTGCAACTTCACCCCAGAAGAGTGCCAGAGCGTGCCAAACTGCCCGTGCCTGAACGCTGAAACCCCCAGGGGAAAGGGCAGTGGGACGCGAGCGGCTGCTCCCGCAGCTGTCACGGTCTAGTCCTGACACGCGGCTGATGTAGGAGGCAAGCTCAGCCCAGGGCTTCCCGCGGGGGCCGCCTGCCTCCCTCTCCCCGCGCCTGCTCTTGCCTGTTCCCTGGAGTGCGGAGCGGCTCTGCCCCCCTGGAAGAGGGACCGTTTGGAAGGATGGAGAAGGGGCAGCCCTTCTTAGGGCTCCTTCCCCAGTCCTTCACATGAAGGTATAAACCATTTGTGCCTTGTTCCGTCTGTTAGCTTTTCGGGTTTTATGAATTCAGACTATTTATTTATAGCTGTGGCTGTTGATCCTAGTTCTCACTTTTTGTACAGTTCCTTTTGCATTTGAGTCATGAGAGAGCTCCTCATGCAACCTTGTTGGTCCTTTCCTTGCCTTACCTACCTTAAAACCTTCATTTACACTGAGATTGTCTCACGGTTTTGTCAATTCTGCCAGCTCTTCCACACTCCCTTTTTTCCCCTAGGAAAGCCTGAGATTTCCTTCCAAATTGGTACTAGGCTGCTTGCATTCTTTTGGATCAAAGATTCTCCCAGTCTCCTGAAACTTGTGGTACTGATTTACTTATGTCTTTCCCAATACGTAATGACACAATTAGAGAAAATGGAAGAAATGCAAGAAATATACTTTGTGTTAATTTCCTGATCACAGATTGTGTCAGAGAGCTAAATATGTTCCACATGAGAAAAGACTTTCAAAATAAACATTAAAAAAACCCTTTAGTAGTTAATATCTGATTTTAAACAAAGATTTAATGTTCCATTGTTTCAAATAAAAGGTTGCCTCTGAATTTATTCTTTATACATATACACACACTTTAGAAACACTGCATATATATGTATTTATGTAAGATATGATTTATCCCTATATTTGTATCCCATATTCTTTTTTACTTTCTTCTGCAGCTTCATATAATGCTTCCTCTTCTCCTTTTTCTCAATACACCGTGAGATATTTTATTTACTGCAATCTGGCCAGTTAATAACAGCTAGATTATGCTAGGATGCTGGTATACAAAGGTATGGGAGAGGACAAGAAAGGCACCTGAGAAGCTTTTGGCTACACAGTCAGATTGTGTGTGATTTTTCTGAAGTCCAGAAACAGATGGAAGGCAGAGTTCTTCAAAGTTTTTAGGTAAAAATAAAAAGGGAAAAGAGAAGATTCAGTCTCACAGTCAAGACAGGGTTAAGGATTTGCCAGTAGTGGAGATCTGAACAATTCAAATATCTGTTGGGAAAGACACAGAGGAGGGCACAGATGATCCAGCAAGTTCTGGGAATGTGTTAGTGAAACTTTTTATTGTAGAGGCAGAGGAAGTTAATAGATAAGGGACGGTACTTAAATCTGTCTGAAATTCAATTCAGCCAGAGGTCAGACGGTAATATGAGTTATAGGAGACTACAAAACAATAGCATTCCAAATAAAGGAAGGAAGCCCCAAACTAATGTGAGGCAGACAGGCAGTAGGATATCTTTGGAAGAAATTCCAAGGAGTATCTAAGGAACAAGAACACATGTAAGAGACAAAAATCTAATTAAAAACAAGGCAGGTTTGCCAAGAACAAAACATGCCTTAGCAGTTCTGTTTCCTCTTTTCCAGGATAACTGGTTTATTGTTAAAGAGGGAGCAGTACTTGTGTATCTATCTCAGATTTGGAAAGGGTTTTGAGGAGTGCCATAAGTAAGCTAGGGGAATGTGGTGGAGATGATGGGAATGTAAGGTGGGTGCTCAGCTAGTTGGAAAACTGTACTCATGGAGTGGTCAACAACGGATTTCTGTGAAACGGGATATTTCAAGGCAATGTTGCAAATTTAATACCTGGAAATGGTTTGACCCCACCTAATCTAATCATTTAGGTTAACAATGTTGCTGATGGACTAGGGAATAGTTCAATGAATTTATACTTCAAATCACAGTACGAAAGGGTGGAAGCACTTTGAAGACAAACAGCAAAGGTCAAAGTGAGTCTGGTATGTTGGGGTGATGGTACAAAACTGATGAGCACAAATAGAAGATAGAAAATACTAGGGAGAAAAATTAGGGGTATTTGGGGATCTGATTAGGCAATAGCAGCTCTGCAAGGCATATGGAAAACAAAGTCGACCAGAAATTGAGTTAGTCAGTAATGCAAAAGCAGTTGCAACAAAGACAATTTGTATTGACATGTACTAACAGAGTACTTTTTCATATAACATGAGAGGTATTTATTCTACTCTATCCTTACTGGAAAGGCCTTATCTGTCATTCAAACTTTATCGAGTTTCGGAATCACAGTAATCTTTTCAGTTTTGCACGGGAAGATAAACATTTATGTACTGTGTTAGGGAAACCTAGTTCTACATTAGGAGAAACTCTTCAGCTGAAGCAAGGTTTTCTAGTTTAAGCACAGAAATAGACTATGATGGGGAGGACTATGAAATCTTTATGAGTATGTTAAATGTCCGTCAGGATGTTGCAGATCTACCAGCCCTACTTCACAACAAAAGCACAGATTAGATGACCATGTGAAGTTCCCTGAAGCTACATCCTAGCTTTTTCCTCCAAGGTGCTGTGCAAGGGTTTGTGGAGCCTTTCCCTCTTCCCCCAGGCAGCAATGTACCCGTGCATCGGTTTAACATGTCAGGTCCTTCTTTAATAGGCTTCTCTCTGTAGTTCCAACAGCTTTATCCGAGTTTTTGCGGACTACTTCAGAGTTAACCTTTTTTCTGCATGCACTGCAGTAGAGAAAATTTTGATTCTTTGTTACCCCATTAATCCATTGGAGCTTGTCCTGTGGAGCATGCCGGAAACATTCCTTAAAAAGAAAAGCTTAAGTGAGCAAAAAACAGACTCGACCTGCAAGGGAGAGCTGAGTACCTTCCAGAAGCCCAAGTTTTCCCGTCAATTCTGGCTAGGGACAGATACGCGGTTTAACCTCTTCATGGAAATACCAGGTGTACTTGGTACTCTGAGGCTGCATTTCGTCACTGAATGTTTGAACTCAGTATGGCATAAAATCCGAGAGGTTTTATTTGGAAGCCTTCAGTGACCTTTACAAATACCAGCATGCAATATTAACATTAGCACCTCTTTCTCATGCTACCTTTCTGAGTCTGTTGACACAAATATATATTTTATATAAACATACAATTCAGTTTTAGGTCAGGTCCACTGATCAAATAATGATATAGCTATATAATTAACTTTGTGATTTTGCATTTCCAAAAGAACCTTTATTTAACATTTCCTTTTGCTTTTTTTTTTCTTTCTGTGTAAGCTTTCACCCTATGTTATTTGTTTAACTGGGGAAACACTGTAGTTTCTTCCCTTCACTGTTTGTTTTTGGGTGATTTACACAATGGCTATTTTGGCTGCAGGAATTTGGACGTCAGCAGCTGGTTAACAAACAGGTTAGGTTATTGACGGTGACACTCTATCCATCATGCAGCCTGCAAAAGTTGCTCAAGGCTTTTGTATCAGATTTGGTTTCTGATTGTCCTCCTGTAATTTTGTAACCAATCTCAAATAAGCACATGTGCATTTTCAGTTACAGGTACTGTAAATCCCCTGATATTACTTGGAAGAAATGAAAAAGCACTTAAAAATGGTTTCCAAAAAATAGATCTGACATTCATAGTTCAGAACTGCCAGGTCACAGCCAGTATGCAGCTTTCTAATGGTTATATTGCCATAAGAAATATCTTTGCTAATCAGATCATTGCAGGAACTTTTTCTAATAAAGCTAATTGTAAAGCAAACTCCTTTATTAAAACTTCCTTCCCCCCACCCCCCTCCGTTTTATTCCCTCCCTTTTAATTTCTTTATCTTGTTTAGTTGATTTATGGGACATTTACGTGCCAAAGCTGAAAATCAGCTGGAAGAAACACAAGTTATGTTGTAGAGATAAACACAATTACAATGTGATAAGGAAGAAGAACTTTTCCTCCCCTTGCCCTCACCCCTTCACAGAGGGTCAAGTGACAGAGGTCGGCCTGTGGTTATAAAGCTCCAGATTTTACAAACCATGAGCTCCCACCTGCATGTGGAGAGAAATGCTGTGTCTACAACTGGCACATTGGACTGAGGGGCAGAAAGAAGCTGTTCTGGAAAAGCCATGTAATGGGAAAACAGGAGATGGAGCCTCCAGGGAGAGAGAAACCTCCTCCTGTCCACACACTTTCCCTGCACGTCCTTGCTGAACATACCATGGACGTACCAGCAACAAGTACGTGGCTTGGCATCCAGCTGGCTTGGGTTGCATGGGGCTGAAATGCCTCTAAGGGTTGGTGAAAGGCTGGGTGGGATTTGCAGTGACTAGCAGCCGAGCGTGCCGCGATACTGTCCCCACCAGCAGCAGTGGAAAGAACACGGTGGGAGAGCACGGAGCAGCTTTTGGCTCAGCGATGCAGATGGCAGTGGAAGATCCCAGAGTTTTCATCAAGTTTTCTCTTAAAAAAAAAGGAACTGTGACATAAGATATCCTGCAGAGAGATTGTTTAGTAGTAATTTGGCTGAAGACTAACTGTTCAGTGGGAATTTGGCCTGAGACTAATTGGCTCAAACCTAAAACACACGGAGATGAGAAGCTCTGTCTTTATTTCTGACAGCTTGCCTGTATGCCTAAGTGCGCACAGCTGCCCTTTCGGTTCATCCGTAGCCTGCTGATTGCTGTTGACCAAAATGTGGCTGTCATTCAAGCACTGCTCTACCCTGCCCTGGCACAACTCAGAAGCCTCTTGGGTTGTTTCTTTTCAGAATCTGCGTTACTTTTGAAGGCACGGAGACAGGGATACGCCACCCTGCCAGCTTTAGTAGTAGTACCTAATTAAATACTTGTGAGATGGTGCTGTTCCAACTGTGCTAGATGTGGCCAGGCAGAACAAAAACAGCCCTGTCCAAAAGCAGAACGGGATTTAGTGTGGAATGAAACAAAATGCTCTTAGTCATATGATTTAGTTTTAGCTAGTCCTGTGAGGAGCAGGGAGTTGTACTCAGTGACCCTTATGGGTCCCTTCCAAACTCTGTGATTCTAAAAGTTTAGAAACTTATGCCTAGAGCTGTGATTGTGGAAAGATGCAATGCCTGGAGGAAAGACAGGCAGGTTGGCAGCAGCATGATCAGAGTATGGATAACTATAGCTGTTCAATTAGCCTCCCAGGGTTTTTTTTTTCTTAGTATTGCCCTAGCTTCAATGCCACCTCTCTTCAGATTGGGTATATGAGCTCAATGGATAACTTGAACCCAGAAGTGGAAGGGCTTTATAAGGGCCAGGTCAGGAAAGACATGCAGTGAATAAGGGCTGAGAAATTTGGCTTCCCAAAAACCAGTGGAAACATCTTCAGCAGAAACTCTGCACAGGTTTCCAGCTGAGCCTGAGATTCCCACGAGCAGCTGTGGATTGTTACTGTGGGCTGCGGTTTGAACAAAATCTATATGCACTAGTAACTGCACTCGAGCAGTCTCGCAGTTACTCGTTATTTCTGCTGCATTAGTATCCCAAGCAGGATCAGGGCTGCCTTCTGTAGTTCACAGAATACGAAGCAAAAGAGAAGCTGATTTGCCTTTATACAGCTATGCATATTTCTGGGTCTCTTAGAACCTATCTAAAACTCCAGCCATTCTCCAGTTTTCCATCGACATCGCCCTGCAAGTGACGGGAGCCTTTCCAATAACTTTAGTGAGAAGCAGATCAGGGCTGTAAGTAAAAGAAACCATGTGAAAGACACGCACGCTTCGCTGGGGTACATAGCGCTTTCCTGCGTGAAGAGGAGCTGTGCGATGAGCCTGGCTTTCGAAAGTGAAGAAGAAAAAAAGCAAATAACATTTTGTGGGGGAGTTTTCCTAAAGAGCATTTGGTTGTGACGTGTGACAGCTCTTCCTTGAAATGACTGTTTCTGAGAAATATAAAGGAGCCTTGCAGATGTGTTTTCCAGTAAGTCCATTTGCCCAAAACTCTTGCACAAAAGGCTCAGAACAAATAGGACTCATGCTGGAGGACAGCTTGCTGAAGCAGTTCTTGTGTAGGATGGGTCTAAAGGTTTGTGTCAATAATCAGCATGCGCAGTCAGCTCCCAGAACGCAAATCTCGCCCCCAGTCACTGGTATGACATGTGAGCAGATGCCACACTGAACCTGCACGGAGTATACAGTTTTCAGGGATGAATGGTACTCGAGGCGTGCAACGGGGTACAATTCTATTCCCACTCAAAATAAGGGCAAAGCTCCCACTGACTTCAGGCTCTTATTCCACGTGCATGTGCACAACGAGAATTGCCCTGTTGGCAGATTGTGAGTACGAACGAGAGATGTTCCTATCAGTACGAATGCAGAAAAGCAAGCCTTCGCTTGACTTATGCTCCCACAAACACGGGTTTGGCAGCTTCCCACTTTTCCTTACCAGCTCATGAAATATTTAACTGTTAAGTTCCCACTACATGAAGATTGTGGCTAAGCATGAAAGTAAAATATTTCTTCCTTAAGGACAGGTGATTGCTGCTCTGGGTAGGCTTTACCTGACATAACATGGGCTTGGGTACTGCAAACCAGAGCTTTGGTTTTGCTGTGGCTCATTTAGGTCCTGATAATTCTTATTGGAAGGAGCAGATAGCCCTCAGTACATTTTTTCTCTTTTGTATGTCACTGTCAAATGAAATAAATACAAAAACACAGAGAGGACTTTTTGGTTTTAACAGGCTCTGCAAAGGCAGAAGAAGCTGGCGTCAGTGCTTAAGCAGTTAGGATTGTTTTTGGCTAAGTGTGTAGTGTAATGAGTAAATATTGGTACCGCCAGGCTCAAATTAAAGCTGTTCTGACTGCAAGTGCTTTAAAAATAAAAGACAGACAGGAAATTACTTAATTAGGCAACTTTATAAAATAAGATGGCAAGTTTTCCTTCACTATGGGAGAGGCCAGTGTCATTGGAGAAGAACAGAGTTTTCTTGATTAAAACTTTAGTCACTGGAAAATACCAATTTAATAAAACCTAAACTTCTTTAAAAAATGAATTAATTTTGGCCAAATTAATTTCCAGGAAGAACCTTTGCCTAGGACGTGGGAGAGCCAGGCTGAATGCTTTGTCCCAAAGCAAATGAAGCATGAGATTGAATCTCTCTCACCCCTGCAATTTTGGTTTCTCTTCAGGAGCTAGGATGTTCTTGCTGGTGAAAAACTCAGGAAGATTTAATCTTCAACCCAATGTGCTAAGAAAATAAATATCCAGCTCTTTGATATCTTCGCTGAAAGGATGTTTTTCCTCATAAATTCTCTGGATTTTGGAGTGAGAGTCTACAGGCATTTTAAACCAATTCAGGTAATTCTCTGGTAGTTGCTCTTCCAGTTCACATCCAAATTCAAGGAATTATTGGAATGTGTGTCCTGCCAGGGATCTTTTTGGATTTCCTCTCGGTCTGTACTGATAAGGCAGTAAGAAAGACCAATGTTTTCACAACTCCCTTGGCCTCTTCAGTCTGAGAATCCATTCATAGACTGTAAGAGCTGGAACGTCACTGGCATGGACCAGGAACAGCTCCAGCATGTCATTGTGTGAAACACTGGTGCTTATTGCAACATCAAACCTGGCACTTTTGTATGAGTCAGCTGCAGGATGAATGCAATTCACACCAGAATGGCTTAATTATCACATTGATCACTGAGCTCCAGAAATGCCATGGGAATGTGATGTCCGTGATGCTTCCAATATTGTGTGTTTACCCCCTTTTTTCTTCTGTCTAGGAAGAATTTCCTCCACCAACTGCTGAGTGACAGGGGGTTGATGTCCATCTGAGTCTGATACAAGCTGCAAAGTCCTATCACTTCTAGCCAGGAACCACTTTTATTCTTCTTGAATGATAGCAGCAGACACCTAGAAGGGAGAGGAGAGACCAGCACCCTAGTACTCATAGGAGTACTTTAGTCTGCAATCTAGTTTGAGTACTGTTAAGTAAAAAATGATCGCATATCATACTGTCTGACTTATGCTGGTTCAGGTCACTGGTGCTGCTAACCTGCCAGGAGAGGTCTCAGGGGGATCCTACCGACATCTGTGCTGGGACCTGGGACTTTTAGCTTGTTGCTCTCAAAAATGCGAGGTGACAGACTTTGTGTGTGCTACAGAATTATTTAGGCTAGTCAAACACATTAAAACATGCTGTAAGAGCTATGGAAGGGTCTTATTAAATCTTCTTGCAGAACTGTCTGATAAAATGAGAGATATAAATTTAGTGTAGAAAATACAAAGCCTTTTTGTGCCTGTGGAAACACAGTATTAGCTGTACCAACAGCTCTTCGTTAGCTGTCTGTGTTCAGGAAAGGCACACTGATATCACTGTGACTAGTCCTCTGAAAGCATCAGCTCAGTGATGAGCAGCAGTCTGTCAGATGGGCTGTCTGGTATTGTTAGGAAAGGAATGGAGAACTGCACTAAAAAGGTCAAGATCCAGCGTAGGGTTAGGTACATCAAATAACGTTAGGTGGTCGCATCAAAGCAAGTGCACCAGTGTCTTGGAAAGAGCATATAGTTCTCCTCCTCCCATCACAAACGAAATACAGCACAGAGGAGGGTGTCACAGATGATCGGTGGTGTGGGGTGGCTTTGCTAGAAGGCTCTTCAGCTTGGAAATGCTGAGAGGACCTTCTGAGTCAACGCTAATGGCGAAAGCGAGCCGCAAAAGGGGTTCATTCTTTCTCACATAATCAGAGCGAAGGGCATCTACCTAAATTATTGAGTGGCAGATTACGAAAAAGCAGCAGAGTGTTCCTTTTTAATCACAGCGTGTGGTTAGTGTTTAATAATTAATGTGCAAGTCATTTCCATAGGAGGCCATGGAGACGAGAAAGATAAGAGGTTTAAAAAGGGACTAGACAGAGCTATAGAGAGAAAGTTAATTAGTAACTACTGAGTATGGGCATGACAGGATGCCTGATATGCTATTACTGGAAAATAGGGGAGTATAACAAATACAGACAAACTCTCATTAGCTTTGTTCAGCTAATATTTTTACAAGTACCTGCAGTTGGCCATAGTCAGAGACAAGAGATTGTCTCAGGGGCTGTATGGCCCCTAGATTTGGCCTTATATGTCTGTTCTTCTGCCACATTGGCTCTAGCAAGTGACATTTTTTAAATGATTCTATTTTGTTAACACATAAGCTACTATGCAGAACAAATAGAGGTCAATGATTTAACTTTAATCAGTGATTGCTGGAAAAAATGGTGATTAGCTTTACTAGAAACAGATAGGGAATCAGCATGAGATCAGATAACGCCCTGTATGTGCATATCAACATAAAGGAAAGTGGGAAAGCAGCGCAGTGGAGAGAAGGTATGAAAAGGTTTCAAATCTACATGAAATATTAATGCCATAAGTCTGTGCCTAAAACAGACTCTTGCTCAGTTATTCAGTGGACAAGTAAGAGAATGAGGCTAAAACAACATAATGTGTTGCTTCCTGGTTATTATACCATAACAAAGTCTTATGTTCTGTCATCTTCTGGGGCGCCTTAGACACACGGCTGGCTTAGTTTCCTGTATGGGCTTCCTAAAGGATACAAACAGTAAATGATGCAGCATAATGAGGGGATTATCATCCGGACCATGCTTTCTCTTCTGCTTTGGCTCTTCCCCAATTTTTAGGAGTCACAAAAGTGAGACAGCATGCTGCCTGCGTGCCTCAATATCTGGAATGCATGAGTTTGTGCACAGGGCATTTTAATCTTTAACAAACAAAAGGGCTTTTGTCATGGATTTGGTCATTACCTTATTTTAAAGGACCAACCAGAACTCTGTGTTCTTCTCTAGAAGTTAGACCTGTCATGCAAGAAAGAAACAATGAAGTGAAGATATAGATCCTGTTCTGCTTGTGGTAAAACGATCTTTGCATTAGGTAACATTAGTCAAACATTTGACATTTATGTGAGTGTTTCTAAGCTGACAAGCATTTATGATGTCCTCTGACTCCTGGTTAGGAGCTAAACCAGAGCTGTTGGAAGACAGTAGAGTTCTCCTCCACATCATAGACTTGGAATGAGATGTGAGCCATAAATATAGATGTACAGTTGAATTCATATTCTCCAGTGATTTCTCATCACTGAAGGCATCATAACAGGCATATACAGCTTAATGAATGTGCGTGACTTGTGAATCGGGAAAGGTAGACTAAAGATAGTCTACCATACTGAGGTATGAATGCTTGATAAATACACAGTGAGAGCGATAGCAGATATATCCCCAATATCTGCTGGGGTAAAGTTGTCACCTCCAAGTAATGACAGCTGCTGACCAGGTCCTTTGTTAAGATCATCACTCCTAACATACACATGGAACTTGTTAGTGGGGTTTTTTTACATCTGCACAGTGAAAACCAAACAAGGCATGAGTCAACTCTTTCTAAAATTAGAAGAAGAACCCTAGTGAGCAAAAGAGCCACGGTCTTTCATAGACGTTGGACAGGCTGACCCACAGGTGTTACAGAAACCACGTTATGGGAAAGATTCAACCCCAACTCATGCACCAGATAGCCAGAGCTGCAGGACTGCATGAGTTCACATAGCTCACCTTCTGTCAGCTCAGATTTACTCTCTGTTTGTTTTCCTTTAACTATAAACACATTACTATGTTTAAATCATCATTGTAGCATAACCTTGCAGCTGTGTTATTAAAAGGCACAGAACAATCCCATGATACTGCCAATATGAGGTCAAACTCACAAGCAATCAAAACTTTATATTCTGGTTCTTGGTGTCCATCGAGTCATCCATGGTAAGGGTGAAAGTGTGAACTACTTCACGTAGTACAATAGCCATAATTTGGCCAACTACCCAAACTCTTAAGTAACTAACCGTTTCAGCCTCTCCAGACTGACAGGAGGCACATGCTGTAGCACTCCCTTTAGTTCTGGATTTCTAGGCATTTGTATTGTGAATCCGAATAAAGGAAGAGTATCGCTTTAGCCCTCAAAGTGAGGTTTATTTTCCATACACAACAGAGGATGGGGGGTGCTTACCATGTACCGGGGTGTCTCCCTGATACAGGTTCAAAGCATGGCTGAGGCCCGCGGCTGGACCACAGGGACTCGCTCAGCTCTCGGGTGCTGAAAGCTCAGGCCTAGAGGCAATAAGCTACCGGGGTCTTCACTAAAGCAGCGTAACACAATAGCAGGAGGCAGGGAGAAGACAGTGGTGGGCTAGGTTTAAAATAACTTTCACAAATTGTGGTCTTCTCCACAAGTCAGCCCACATTGCTCAGGAAACTTTAAATGCCTAGGGTTATAATGTGTAAACAAGTTTCTGTTCCAACAACCCTTTCTTTTTTTAATTTCTGTGGCTTATGTGGTCCCACTACTGTAATATCTTTTCCTTATAAGATTATATGTTATAAAAGCTATGTGCAGAAAGAAATGCTGCCATCCCCATAGGAATGTCCAGCACAGAATGATGGTAATGTTCGAGCCACCTCATGGGGTTTCCAGTCTCATTTTCCATTCCAGTTTTGGGGACTTCAGATCACTTATCTCTTGAAACTCCAAAAATAACCTGTACAACCTCTCACTTCTGTTGCTTTTTTGACCTACTTGGTTAACCAAAACTCAGCATCCCGTGGGTTGTCTCTATCTGGAGGAGAGATTGATGATGGACTCAGATATCTTTGATGCACTTCTGTTTGTTCATGTTTTGCAAATAAAGTCTTATTTCCTGACCACAGACTGCTTTGTGTAGGAAACCGTTCTTACTTGCAGCTCCAAATCTTCTTTCAGTGAGTTTTATTTGAATATTTATTAGATTTGTTCTTGAACTATAGATTAAATGTGGTTGTGTATTCCAGATTCAATTTAATTATATGCTGTGTATCTCCTACCTAACTCCTTAAAAATTAGCTGAAGTTGGACGGTTGTTGTATTTGAACAGTTTGCAGGAAAGCAGAGCTTTAGACTGGTTACCACTACTGATCAAACAAAAATAGTTTTTGACCCAGTGGGCTCACAGAAAATTGCATCAAAACAGGAAAACACCTTTTGCAAGCCCGTGAAATGAGACCACTCAACAATGCTGTGCTGCGGAACAGCAGGCACAAAAGCACAGGTTGTCATCTAGTAGGATTGTTGAAAGCAGAAAACTAGAACGCCTGCAGCGCTGAAACTGTTGTCAGAGTCACCAGGAATCAGTTGCAGAACAGAGAAAAGGTGGAACAAATGGTCTGCCTTAACCCAGTAGGTTTTGGCACCCTGAGAGCTATAAGCATTTCCAGCAAATGACGGTGAGGGTGCCTAGTTGCAGGAACCGATGGCTCCAGGCAGAACTGTTGACCTGACTTACTATCTTCTGTTTTTATAGAGCTGACACCTGGCAGAGAGATATATTAGAGAAGGGATACTGAGTCTATGTGTTTGTCTAAGAAAATCTGTACAGTGGCCTGTAGACATCAAATGTTCCTAGGGCTGACAGCTGACCTTTCCAGACAGACTTTGTCTCCACCTTGTTACCTGCATAGATTTTGTGGTTGCTTCTTAACAGTGTGAGCTCCACAAGCTATTCCTATTTATTGTATACTTTGCTGCTTGTGTGACAGTTTCTACATGCTGTGTGGTATATGACATACAGTTGAAAGCATGACTATAGTGTTTGCTATATTTTCCTGCAGAGCTCTTCTAGGAGTCTACCTGTTTGTCCCAGCTCTCTTTTCTGAAGAAGAGACATAACCTAGGACACAGAACTGTGGGACTGCAGAAAGTAGTCTTCTGTGCTCAAGCTCTGCCAAAAATGGGTAAAATACAAGAGCTACAAAAAGGGATGAGGTTGAGTCCTAGAGTTCACAATTCAGTAGAGCCTCCAGGTTTGGGATGGACACCTGGCAGAGGTCAGAGACATTGTGACAACAGGGACATTCAGCAGACACAGATTTGAGGGCACAGGGTATTAACAGAACATGGGAGGCGTGCTATGATGCTCTTGCAAGTGTATATATCCCACTGGAACTGGAGGCAGAACAAAAGAGAGCCCTTACGGACTCCTACGCACCAAGTGCTCCCACCGTGTGGGCTATGAATATATTTTCCTGTGCAATTCATACACTGCAGAACCAGGATTGTGACAGAGGGTGGAAGAACTCCAAGGATGAATAATCAGAGAACTTCAAGCACATGCTGTCCAACAGGAAACTCCAAATCTGAACCCTGAACAAAGTCTGGGGGAGGAAGAGACTAAAACCATGAGGTTTTAGCTAGGCGCATAGAAAAGATGTTCAAAGGTCAACTTAAAAAGGGAAAGAAGCTGAACACAGCATAAAACCAATTCTCCTTCACTCTCTTCTTCAGTGGGGGCTTCTGTGGGCAAAACCCACTCATGCAGCCTCTAGGGAATCCGTGGGCATGGCAGAGCAGCAAGGGCTTCTTTTAGCTGAATGATGTCCCAGTGTTTTCAGAGGGAAAACCCTGAATGTTTGAATGAAGTTGGAAGAGATCAGACAAAGCACCAAATGTACTTAAGATATGAAGGAAAATAAATGAGATGGAATGTTGCAAAATGAAAAGTGTAGCACCCTGCAGAATTCTCCGATAATTTTCAACAGGGTTTTTTTTCTGGGATTTTGTTAGTTCTTCAGCTCACCTGGATTCACAGGCGTGGGGGCAGAGATGCAAGCCCTGCAAGTCCTGAAGTGACTGCACGCTCTGTACTTCCACTTCTTGAGATTACTGTTTTCTTCCGAACGCCAGCAGGCTGCCTGCCTGCCCGTGCTCCTTCAGAGCCTCTCTCTCCCCTGTGCGATCAAAGGCAGTCTAGTCATCACCTTGAGTTATTTTTAACCTGTATCAAGGAAACTCCTAGATGAGTTTGAAACACAGTGTTGCACGAGATGAAATAAATGGGGCACATTTAAAAAAAAAAGGTGCTTAAAACGAGCTGATACGTTTTTTCCCTGTAAATCTTTCTTAGGCTGTATTTAAATATACAGTTCAATATGTAAGCTACATATCAAAACCTGTATTGCTGCTATAGCTTCTGTTTAGGTATTACAAGCTTTTGTTAAAAATACATCTAATTAGAGAGAGACAGTTTACTTTGCAATGCTCAAATCAACTGATGAAACTCAGAGTCTTTGGAAAGATGCTGGAATAGTTTTGTTCTTGGGAAAATGAGATTTCTGGTTCAGCCTGTAAACACTTGCACAGAACTACTGCGCTTAACACAGGGGAGTTTGGCCGTGGCAGTAGGTAGCTGAATTTGCTCTGTGCCTGGCTGAGGGCCCTTGGGAATGCACTGGACTTGGAGGAGATGCCAACATTGTTCTTGCATCTTATAAGCACTTTGAACTCAGGCTGAGCTCAGGCTGTGTAGAAATATTGCACATTTTTATGGAGGGTACGTGCAGCTGCCTGAATCCTTTCCAAAAGGACTTGCCTAGCCAAGAAAGGTCCCAAGCCATCCCTTTTGTCTGATTTTAAAAGAAAGGCAGATAGAAACCATACACTCTGCATTCTGGGAGGCCTGAGCACTGGTCACACCTGACATTTCCTCTTAGGAATACCATCGATTTAAACTTTCTTGTATGACATCCATATTATCTTCCTTTCTAAAATTGATAGAGATGTTTTTAGTTGAATACTCAACAAACCTTCACAGCAGCGCACTGCAGGCAATGAACTGGAACTGAAGTTAGATTTCAAGTACGGTGTATCACATAAAACCCAATTAAAAGGATGAGAGGCAAAACCAAGGTAAAACTGTAAAAAAAATTATTAAGCTAATGATTAAGTTGTTTTACAAGGATTGCATTCTGATTCTGATCAGCAGGACACTGATCATTCAAGGATCTTTTATAAAAAGCTTACTGTGCTGAATGTCTTCAAATGTCAAATAGACTCAACAACAAAAACAGCAAGTGAATGGTTCACGAGCTTGTCCTGTATATGCAAAGATTCATATTATAATTTGTAATTCATTCATTTATATTGTAATTCATATTAACTTTGTGTTAATAGAAGTTTCTTTTCAAAATATAGTAATACATTTAAAAAGAAGAAAACTTAAAATTCATAGCTATGTACAGGGATGTAATTAAAAGCAGATGTTATTTCAGATGAGATGATGCTATCGCTAACACAATGTAGTCCCATGGCTCACGTGGTTAATGTACAGGATTTCATGACGTAGATGTTTTAATCAGTGAAGTAAAAAAAGATGACCACAAATTATTTATTATTTCCAACTTTCATTTCCAGACTATTCTTCTGTTAAGATGATTCAAAGTTCTCCAACTTTCATTTATCTTGCTGATGTCAAGCAGTAACTCAAGTTAAGTCCAGTGACTCATTTCAGAGAGCTGTTGCAACTGGGGGAATCAAGGGCAGTCAAGATACAGTATCTTGAGCACCTCTGTTACAGACTTGGACTTCTTATTTCTGCTGCACGTGCATGCCAAGTTACAGCTTTGATATTGCAGAGACAGCTTTGTACATGGTATGTCATTAAAATCTATTAAAATATCAGACTAATGTCCTCTCTGGCTGTGGAAGCAGACCAGGAATGATGAGATTTTTTCCATCTCTTTGAGAAAGGAATTAATTGGTTTTGCTTTGGTGGTTTTGGTCACAATTTTCATGAGGAAGAAAGCAGCTTACTTGGGAATTAGATTATGTCACGTGCAGAACAAAAGTTTCTGGTGTATTGCTTGGAACTGAATTGATAATGATTTTTTTCTAAATTCCTCATATTGAAGGAGTACAAACAAGTAAGTCTTCTTCGTGCTCCGTGTGTTCTTGTTTAAGGCGTATGAAGCTCTTGGCAGGGGATGAGGAGGACGTCAGGAGTTTTATCACTTCCTGACATTTTTCATATTAAGCCAAATTACTCCCTTCCTTCTTCATTTTTAAACAAGCTGCAGTGTGACCTGACTCCTGGTTCATTATCATCCTGCAAGAAACACACAGGGGTTATTATGTTGATTTGTTGATTTTGACTGTTGCTTACTGCTTTTTTCTGTTTGTTACTTTCTCTACTGGCACAACACAGAGTGTAACTGCTGCTCATAGCAATAAGGGCATGGCCATAGCTTCAGCTGCTATGGCTTATGAGCCTCTAAAAATCCTTTGGACAAGCATCAACAAACTTCAAAAAGAAAAACAGAAACATCTTAAAAATTCAGTACACAACTACTTCCCTTTCTTTTTTGTTCTGTCCTATATGGAGAAATTTCAGGTAAAGGCCTTTGTCTGGTGGTGTTCAGAAATCCCCTTCGAGATAGGGAGCCTACATATGTGCGGATGAATGAAAGTGGTTCATGGCAGAGGCACAAGCACTGTCCCACGACCATCTCTTCTACCTGCATGCTCCCTGGCATCCTTCTGGCTCGTGCCAGCTAGCACTCTGCTAGGAAATACCTGCTGTGGTACAGCGACTACCCCAGGCTAGGGACTTTTCCCAGTTGGAAGTGAAGCTGAGGACACCCTTTTGAGGACACCCTTTGGAATTTAGTTTGGCCAGATGGACAGAGACCTCAGAAAACCTGTTATCTGGCCCATTCATTTATTTGTGCTGAGGTAACTGGGGATTGTCACGGTCCACCTGGATGTCTCAAATTTACAGGACAACATACTCTGTAAATTAAATTTTATTTTCTGAGCATTAGGAAAGAAAAGAAACAAACCCAAGAAACAAGCCTCGTTCCCTTTTGTGCATCGCTTAATTCATGATGTTTCTAACTCATAAGTTCTCTAACTCATACCTCACAACTTGTAACTCATGCACCTATGAGCAAAACAGTTACCTAGCCAACGGTGAGAGTGCTCATCCTTTCTCCTCTGTCACGGTCCCCTGTATCACACCGGGAAGCATGAAAGCCTCAGCAGCCCAGCTGCTGTTGGATACACTTCAAAAGCTTTTTTGGGGTAAGCTGATGTATTTATACCTTCCAGGCTGGAAGTTTGATCTATACAGTCTCCATGAGTTATTGGATTCTGAAGACACTGTGAGACAATCAATATACAAGGATGATGGCTGCAGGAGACAGCAAGCTGCAGGTGATAGTGACTTCTTAATGACCTTTAGTCCTTCCTGGCCACCATGTCCTGCCTACGTGTTGTCCTCGCTTTGACCTAGTGGCAGTGTTCCCAGAATATACCAGGCCTTAGTTTGAGCTGTGTGTTAGCCAAAATCTGAGCAAGAGTTGAGTGAATAGTCACAGGGATGCACGTTTATGGAGTAGTTTTCAATTTTGTTGTGAAAGCTGTACTTTCTTATGGCAGAAGAGATAAAGGGACAGGGCAAGAATATGGGAAAAGAGAAGAAGTGCAGCTTTGAAGCCTACAACACTGTAGGAAGAAGCTGTGTCTCCCAAGTAGGGATGCAGAAAAGTTTTTGCATCTAAAAAGAATTTGTGCTGTGTGCTACTCTGCTAACATAAAGCCACCCCCGAAGTCCACACCATTAATTACACCGGCATCAACCTGGAGCAACATAAAGTGCCATCTGCATCTCTCTCATGTATGGTAAGTTCATCTTTTGTAGCCTTCATAAAGGATATGATGACCTTATTAGCCAGGCTAGGTGTGGTCAGTTTTGCCAGTATTGGGTTATCAAGGCACAGCAGAGATTTTTGCTCAGCTGCTTAGGGTGTGCATACACATACCTGTTCGGAGATGCAAATATTCCAATTAGAGACAGTATTTTGTAGGCGGCCTCTGTTTCTCTCACAAGGCTGAAGCAGGTTATGGGGAAGGGCGAGCTGATACATGCCCTGATGGAGGCAATGTCACTAACGGAGCGAAGACCTGCCACTCAGCTGGCAAATCAGGGGCACCTCCAGGCCCCCTCGTCGAGGCACAGATGAGGAGCATGAGGGTGCAAGGAGCACTGAGCCACTTTCCCAGTTATGAAGCTGTAAGAAGACTAAAGAAATACCTGTAAGGGATGTGTATGTTGTGAGAATTTGGGAAATATTTAGGCACGCTGGCAATTTTTTAGGCAGCTGGGGAATTGCTCTCAGGTCGAATGCTGTTGTTCAAATGTAAAAACATGCAGAACTTGTAAACAGAGGAAGATGGTTTGGCAGCATCTTCTCTTTTTCCCTGCCACAGATGAAACAAGGAGATAGAACAGGAATCTCCAGCACATCCCTTTATTGCTATATAGTTTTCCAATTGCCTGGAAATGAGGGAGAAAAGTGCAGAGAGGTAGAGCCAACACCATCTCAAGAAACTTTGAAACAATCATCTTAGCTGCTCATAATTTGATACACTCATACTGTGAAAATGACAATTTCTAACTTCTAAGGGATTTGTAAGTATTTCTAAATTAAAAGTTATGCATGGGTTAATAAATGCTAAGGCATGAAAGAGAGAGGAAAAGGATAAGGTGGGGAAGGAAAAGGATGTATAAGGGATGGGATGATCACAGACACTTCAGGCACACATTTCAAGGCTTAGCCAAAACCAGTTGAGTACTGGCAATGTCACACAATGATTTAAGTAGTGCCTATTATAGCCTGGACACAATCCTTCCCTGTTGAACAGCTGTATTTTATATTGTACAGAAATTATCTCATTTAATTACCTAAAAGTATTGTCTAATGTGGTTTGGTGTAATTCTGGAAGAAAATTCTAGATTAAAATGACTTTCACAGTTTATGTTTTAATTATGGAACTTCGAAGTTCACTGGTATACAAAGGAATGCTGGTATACAAAGGATGCTCACTGGTATACAAAGGAAGAGCTTTCGAATCTTTTTGAGCAGACTTTTGCTCTCCTCTTGGGTTCACATTAAGTGATGCCATCCTTCACAGCTATTTCTTGTAAAAATAAAAATAAGAAAACATTTGTATTTGAAATTGGCTCAACTGTTTATTCAAGACTGACCTACTCAAAATGAACAATGAATCTGATATGTAAGTCAAAGGACTTCATGAAGTATTTCACCTAATGAAAGCACTGACTATGATTTTTAGTAACGAATTTGTGAAGTAAGCACTTCTTAAAAAATACTGGCTTGCTTAGCACTTAGCAAAAACACTTGCTTTTTATACTATTTTAGTATAAAAAAATGCCCCAACAAGCCGTCTCCAACAGAAAGCACGATCAAGCACTAAAGGCGGCACAGCTATGTCTTTAAAATGTGTAAAATACTGATTATATTTAAGACAGTGATTTATAAAAGCATACCTCCTGCTTACTAAAGCAGGCCAATTTCCATCGCTAATTGGGTCAGCTAACCACAAAGGCACATGCTTCATTTCCTCTTCAAGCCTGTCCTTTGGTGGCTTCTCAGAAAGTTACAGGTTGTGTACTTTACGGCAATACTCTGAAACTCTCCAGAATCATTAACATTCCTTTTATACCCATCACTGTCCTTCTGTTGTGTTGTTCTCCTCTCTACCTCAGTTACTTCCCCTTTTCTCTTTATCATCTTAAAATAAAATTCCCTTTTTTCATCTTCTATATGTTCAGCTGCTACTTTATATGAAATTTTCAGTGTTTGAGTTTGGGGCTATTTTTTACAACGATCCCTTTTTCTGTAACTTCTTTAGACAATTTTTTGTTTCTGTCTATTCCTGCTTATTTCTCTTCTGTGTTTTATTTTGCTTCTCTGATCAAGCTACACATACATGGCATTTCTCCACTCATATCCTCAATTCTTTACTAGTTCAAATACTCCTTTTCCCCTCTGCTTTTCTACATCAGGTTTGGCTTCCCATTCTCCTGTAATTTGTTTAATCCAGTCCCACTTGTTTTCGTCATTATGAGCAATTAGGAACTTTGAAAATAAAATGCCATGAAATATTGAGTGTTGATAGCTTGTTTACAACATACATTTGAGAAATACGGTGAGATGATGTCAAATGTTAAATGTCAAATTCCTGCTGTTATAGAAAATGGAAAATTCCACAATGCAGTGTTCAGGAGAGTCTTCTGAGGTTTAGCAACCTACAGATCTGAAGATTTCAGCCTTACTGAACATGCTCCATTGCTTTGCAGCTGTTTGTCCTGAGCAGACAGAACAAGCCTGCAGAGCAATAGGACCCTCCGGTCTAGGAAGAAAATTGGACATTCCCTGTATTTACTCTGCTACCCTACAATGGAACTAGACACTACTGCTGAGAGAGGGAAACCTGTCTCACCTTGGCTGTCGGTGTCCATCCTGCAGCTGGTACGCAGGAATCGATCTACACAAGTGCACAGGGGACTGACTACACCTGGGCCAGAGGGAAAGGAGTGGAGAAAAGTACATGTGATGCATCTCAGAGAAGAGGTTGAGGGACATGCCTGGGGAGTGGGAGAACTGAGGCAGGCTGGACATGGAGCATAAGACTGAGCAGTGGACTAACTCTGTTAAAGTTAGATTACGAGCAAGTGGTTCATATTCTGCTGAGTAGCTTGAAGGAATAACAGGAAATAATAGGTAAAGTGGGTAGGAAAGAGAACCTGATAGAAAGAAATTGTTTTTGAAAGAGATGGAGATTGTCTAGACAGGGAGACTGGTATTAGCCACTTTTGTAGGAAGAAGGTGACAACGTAGGGAAGAGTTTGACAGGAGATGGGTATACAGGGAGTGGGAGACACAGCAATGGGTGTAAGAATTGGAAAAGAGGAAACTGGGAACTGGTGAGAATACAGGGAGGGTGTGGTGAAGATGTTGTTTGAAGAAGGAGGTCAGTGGAGAGACTGTGAAGCACAGCCACTGGGGAGGAGCTCAGGGACATCTGTCCTGTGGGAGCCTCCAGAAACAGGGAAATGACAGGGAGACTTGGAGGCGTCTGTTTTGAAGGAGGAGGAGTGAATGAGACTACATATGAAAGGAGACTACAACTGGGCTTAGAGGTCAAAATAGAGACTGTGACAAGAAACTCCAGGTGCATCTCACAAGACTGAGAAAGTGGGCAAAAAGGAGGCAGATAAATCTCAATGTAGGCAGATGTAAGATAATGTATATAGATAAAATTAATCTAACCCATGTCTACATGATTCTGAACACAGAACTGGCACTTACAGCTCAAGGAAGAAATCCCGGACTAATCATCGACAGTTCTCTGAAGGAATCACCTCAATGTGCAGTAGAAACCAGAAGACCAAGCTAAATAGGTTGAGAATTAAACAGAAAGCATCATTTTGCCAATATATAAAACCTTGGGGCACCTGTGTATTGTTTGAACAACTGAGTACTACTCTTACTTCAAGATACAGTTGCACTACACAAAATGATGATTAAGGGGATGATGCAGCTGTCCCATGAAAGGAGACAAAAGGCTGAAACTTTTCAGTTTGCAGAGAAGGTGGCTGGTGGGGGAGAAGAAAGATATTGTTGGGGCTTATAAAATTTTGAAGGCAATGAGTAAGATCAGTGTAGAACTTTTATTCACCAAATCTTATGGTACTAAGATTAGAGAATTGTCATTGCAACTGGCATTTGGCTTAAAAAACAAGACAGTATTTTGCACAGTCCGCACCAAACTTCTGGAAATGGCTGCTACAGGTGGTTGTGGAGGCAGACAGTATCAGTAGGTTCAAAAAGGAATTAGGCTAATGGTCTAGATACTCTTGGGGAAAAACATCAACGTGCCATCTAATTCCACAGTGGCCTTGTCCCCTTGTCTGACTGTTACCTCTGGTTCTGCCTGCTGGACTCTCTTGTGGGTCATGGTCAGGATCCCCTCAGATGTGTTGAGGAGGCCTCTCCCATCAGAGAGTACCTTGGCCTGTAATTTATGCTTGCCCCAAAGACGTGATTGCAGTGACTGCCAGGGTCTGGGCCAATGGTCTCAGCTTATGGGTCCTGGGTGGCAAGACATGAAGAGGAAAGGTCAAGGGAGGGAGCCATCTGCCCTTGTGAGCAGCTCGCTCTCATTTTACAGTGCCCCTTGTAGCCCCCTCCTCAAGGACTCTGCATCCCCACCACAGGGAGTTTCGGCTGAGTTGGCCAGCTCATGCTGACCCCATTAGCTGGATAGTGCCACAGAGCGAAGGGGCCTGGGTGTGAAGGGCAGTGGTGTATCTGGGCCCTTCGTTTCCCAGTCCTCCTTCCTGCATCAATGGAGAAACCCAGAGGTGCCATGAAGCCCAGCAGAGGAAGGTGGGCAGTGGTGGTAGTACCCCACCCATGGGCAGGCACCCATTCGCCATGGTGTTGGGAGAGGGGTGATCCCAGGAGAGGGGCAACATCCATGCCCTTTTTCCAAATGCAAGGCATGGGGAAGGGAGGAGATGGATAAGACAGGGGAGAGCAATTGCCAACAGCTCCCAGCAATCCTGGATGCGAGGTTGTATGAGAGAAACGGACTGTACCTAGTGTCCAGATTTGCATGATGTCCCTTAATAGCATCTCCAACAGCCATTGCTGGAGACAGAGTCCTGGGCCAGATTGGACATTTTGGTACGGTCTAGCTGGGCATTTCTTTCATTCGCAGAATATTATCAAGATTAACATCATCAAGATTACAAAATAAACAATTCAAAATTATTTGTTGTTTAAAGTCACTTATGCAGTCTTAACACTTTTTTTTCTTTTACATGCATTACACTTATTTAGTCACATACTGTTGTACCTTCTAGGAAGTCTTTGACTCTACGGGCAAGAAAGAAGGTACTCTCTTTTAATGACTATGTAGCCAGGATATTTTTTTCTTCCTGCTAATTCAGTGAGCATCGCCATGCCTTATTTCTTGTCTTCTATTCAAGTCCAGCTCAGAAAAGACTTGTTTCTACATGGATTCCTTTTTTTCCAGCGCCGACTTTGCAGTCAAGTTCTTTTAACATAGCAAGTTCACACTACAAATTCAGTCAGGATGAGACTGTGTGCTGAATGCAATTTTTGCTCTTTATAGCTGCTGACAATGCTGACAAGGAAAAGAAGGGCACATCATAAGTCTTCCAGTAAAACTTACATATTTCAGATATCCTAATATCAAGAGTCTTACCATCAACTAAGCAATAAAAACTTATGCTTCTTTTCCCTTCTCTACTCTGGCTTTCCTAATGACCAAATCTCTGAGGTTAACAGCAAAGGTCATGGGGTGGTCCAGGGGCACCTACTAGGCACAGAATGCCCTGGAGGGGCAGGAGACCTCCTTCCGAGAGGGGCACAGCCAGCTAACCATGCTCCTTCCCCTCCCCACCAGTTGCATTTGAGCATGGGTAAGCAACCTCACCCAGTTGGCATAAAAGTATGTGTCAGGTTTATAACGTTTTCAGTAAACTGAAAGATGTCCTTGAAAAGCTGCTCTTGAAGAAAGCACAGCAAGCTTTGAGAAGTTTCTGCTAAGTGAAACGATGGAAAATACCAGTTTTGTAACTTGTTGGACCTGTGCACTTAACTTTCTAAAAATGGAGACAAAGTCTGTTCTACAATGAGATCTGTGCTGGAGACAGCTTATCTAAAGCACAGATTTGGCTTCTTTTAGCTCTGGCCTTTCCCTTGCAGTCCTTTATACCCTTTGCCTTATTTGCTCCTCCCAAGTACACTGTCATTCTGAAATCGTTCCCCACAACACTGCTCAGCAACACAGCACAAACACGGCACAAATGAAGGACAGGGAAACAGAGCGCTTACTGTTGAATCATGTGAACAAAAATTATTGTTTCCAGCTTGCCTGCATGTAATTTGAATTTCCACTCTCAGCATGTCCTGTTTAAGGGGGAAAAAAAAAAAAAAAGCATAGTGCTGTGGTCTGGCTCCTGTTCCCTCCTTCAGGCTTCTGCTGAATAGCAAAAAACTGAAATTGGGAGGACGTGAAGCTTGCTCATCACCTGGTGGCATCAGGGAGGCTGCCACCTCAGCTCAGAATTGTTTCTCCCATTTGCTCCAGGGCTGGAAGAGATGCTGCCTCCCATGGTATCACCCTCCCAGCTCTCTAAAGAGTGGCCAAAGACTTGGAGAGGCCAGTGGGGGTGTGGAGAGGAACCAGTCATTACAGTAAGTTGAAGTCTTTCATGCATCTCAAACAAGCATTAAAAAAAGCACAGCTGTCTGTGTTAATTCACTTTCAAGGTCCACGCTTAGCACTCATGAGAGGTTTATATTACCAGTTTAATACCTTACACTACTACCAGCTCAAACTACCAGTGTGATATCAGTTAAGTGGCAGTCCCTAATTCAGATTTTCTGCCTCCTCTTGTATCAGACATTCTGGTCATCCGCTTTGTTTAGTCTAACACCCTCTCAGACAGTGATTTAGCACCAGTTTTAGGGAATGCCCCAAAGGAGGAAGCCTTGAAGTGGTTTGCACATTCTCTTCTGTTGTTCTCTTAAACTGGTTATATTGCTTAATCTCACAGGCCTGGACCTTCCTCATCTCAGTGTGGTTGCTCTGAGCTGGAGAATCCTGAGAACCCCACTGTCACCATTTTACACACCTGTGGGTCAGGTAACCCCCACAGGGTGTGGCCATGACCGCTACAGTACCCATCTCCGTGGATACTCAATTTAGAGAAAAGACAGAAGACAAAAAGAGCACATGGAAGTCCAGAGAAGGAAAGAATTTTAATTCAAAGAATTTCAAAATGAACTTCATTTATTTTGGAACATAGAAGCTTACTGTGTCATCTGCAGCTGTATTTACCGTGGGTGAGAGCTGGTTTTGATTACCAAAATGCAGGCAAAATATTATCTGTAGTCCAATAACTCAATGAACACAGCACAGTATTTTACCATAACTTTCATATCACAGGACAGTTGCTAACACAGTTAAGCAAGGACCATGGGAACAGAGGTGACTAGCTGGGCAAAAAGATACACACAATATTTTTTCTTCTTCTACTCCCATAACCAGACAGTCCTTGAGTGACTGCCAATAGGAAAAATGAAGAAATTGTAATGAAATTCAGCAGAAAAGCTCTCTGTGGCTGTTGAAAATAACAATATTGTGGGGGTTTTTTCCTGTTCTTTTTTTTTTCTTTTTCTTTTTCCCCCACCCCATCTCCAAAGTGGCAGTTTATAGCTGTGGTCCAGCTGTGTTTTAGAGCAATAAACACACACAGAATGAATGTCTCGAAGGGAGAAAGCGTAATGCTAGTGGGAGCTGGGATTGCTTAACACCGCTGTCAGCATTTGCCAACTCATTTTTAAAGGTTCCACTGACAGAAACCAGCTCATGAACTACTTCTGTATTCCACATTACTGTTTTCTTTCTTTTGGCTGAGGAGAATGCCAGCTCTTCAGGCAAAGGAAAGTTTCATCAGAGAACATAAAAAAGCTCCTGCAGGTACTTATGGAAGCAACAAGAAATTATTAGTTCAAAACATAATGCAACCCATGAGGGAAATTGTCTTCCTTCTGTTCTGTAACATGAACCAATAAGAGAAATTATCATGAAATAAAAAAATAATTAAAAAGGCATAAAATATATTGGACATGCTGCAGGATGTTCAGACAGGTCTGAGGACTGGATTGATCCCCTCCAGTGTAGGTATCCACACTACACATAGATTTTTATGGCTGAGCTAGTTTTCAAGTGGACAGAGGGAACCAGGTCAGAGGACTGTTGTCTGCAACTCTTGCTGGCCACAGATGGATCATCTGCTGAGATGAACTCTGTCCTAAGTGCTCAAGTCGGGCTTTGTGAAAGCCTGAGAGACCTGGGAGCTGAAAGTTCTGAAAAGCTTGACCTGAAAGGATGGTTATAAGGAGGAATGTGACATACAGAGCTGGGGAAAGGGAAGGAGGAAAATCTAAGGAGAGGAGTGTGGCAGCGAGACACTCTGACACCTTGGCAGGAAGAAAGACGGAGGCTGTTTTAGTTTCTGCTGAGGGCTGTAAGACAAGGACAGGATATAGGAGAAGCTGTTGTGCTGTGATGAGTTGGTCTCCTTGGGGTAAAATGAGAGAGAATAAAATGAGAGCAAGGGTACTCTTATGAAGCCTGAGCTAATGTTTGTCTTTGAAGGACATATGAAAGGAAAGGAAAGAAGCAAAACCGTCTGGGTAGTGTTACGTGTTATGAATGCTGCTGATAAGTAAAAGCCTACTGAGAAAATAAATGTGTCCTGATAAATGTGCTGCAATGAATGACAAGGATGCCACAGGGAGGGCTCTCTCATAGGTAAGCTATATGTGGGAACAGCAATGAATCTGTCTCATAGGGTTTAAATCTGTCCATTTTCAAGGTGGATCAATCTTAATTAGAGCTAATAATGCCAGCACAGAACAAAAGCTATGGCATGACACAGCCATAGCAGTCATATTTAAAGTGTTTCAGTTCGTTTCCCTGTACATGTACTGCTAATTAGATGACTGAAATCCAGTTTCTACTTCTTATTTCTAATCTGACTCTTTCTATTGTCCTTCCTCTTTGCCTTTGGCTCCTCTTTTTGCAACCTACGTTTATGGTAGAGTGGGTACACAGCGGCTGCAAAGAAAAAATGCTGTGTCAAGAACTGTATTTTGGACTTTACAACAGGTACTAAAGAATAGTGGATAGGTGTTATTAATAGAGAAATAAAAATCTAGTAATAAGCATAACTTATGAGCCATTTTCCTCAAGCAGCCTGAGAGTATAAAATTTTTGACTGAGGGAACATGTTGTAATTCCAGCTGTGTTCACCACTCCAGATTACTTGGGCTTTTCCTAAGACTTCCTTGCAATTAGGCTAGCATCAGATCCCTGTTCAGTTTGTGCACAAAGCTTCTGATGACTAATCAATTAAAAACTACTAACAATGGCAGCATTGCTTATTTGTTATGACACTTTAGTGAAAACAAAGTGAGAAAATAAGAAAATCAAAGCTTCTGCAAGAACTCAGTGGCAATGCCAGCATAGGACACCTAACTACAGCAGACAAAAAAGTCAACTGCTTAGCAAAATATTAATGAAAGTATTCTGCCTAGTCTCTGGAAGCATTTGAGGCAGCACTTAGCACAGTGATTTATGTTCAGACAGTTAGAGCTCAGCCCTTTGAAAGACACTGAATTACTCTCCAAACGCAAAGGGTTCTTGCTACAGTCATGGGAAATCAATTGATACAGAGAATTGTTTTATTTTATCATGAACATTATCTTCCACACATCGGCTGCTTTGAATTTCTTCCTTTTTTTCTGTAAAAAATGTCATAGGTCAGGCAAAAGTAGTTCTGTATTTTGTTTCCTATGTCTTGTGCTGTTCTGAGGCTACAGGTTTTACAGGTGGTAGGGGAAAGCAGCAGTACAGTCATTTCTACATGCTTCTAAAGTAACTAATCCTTCCTTCTAATCTAGGGTGAAATCACTAACATACCCTAGTGTATCCCGAGACAGACGTTTACTCTTCAAAGCTCAGTCCACTGCAAGTTACTACTCCTAAAGATTATTTCTTTTTCAAATCCACAACATTCTTCTCTCTAAATTGGAGAGAGATGGATTTGATGGGTGGACTGCAGGGTGGATGATGAATTGCATGGATGGTCGCATCCAGAGGGTAGTGGTCAATGGCTCAATGTTCAGATGGAAATTGGTGACGAGTGGTGTCCCTCAGGGGTCCATACTGGGACCAGTAGTCTTTTAATATCTTCATGAATGACACAGTGGGATTGAGTGCACCCTCAGCAAGTTTGCAGATGACACCAAGCTGAGTGGTGCGGTTGACATGCCTGAGGGTTGGGATGCCATCCAGAGGGACTTGGGACAAGGTTGAGGAATGGGCCCATGTGAACCTCATGAGGTTCAACAAGGCCAAGTGCAGGGCCCTGCACCTGGGTCGGGGCAACCCCTGATACCAACACAGGCTGAGGGATGAAGTGATCGAGAGTAGCCCTGATGAGAAGGACTTGGGGGTACTGGTGGATGAAAAGCTGGACACGAGCCAGCAATGTGCGCTCGCAGCCCAGAAGGCCAACCATATCCTGGGCTGCATAAAAAAAAATGCGTGGCCAGCAGGTCAAGGGAGGTGATTCTGCACATCTATAATCTGTGCTGGTCAGACTCTACCTGCAGTCCTGCATCTAGCTCTGGACCTCTCAGCACAGGAAAGACATGGTCATGTTGGAGCAGGTCCAGAGGAGGGCCACAAAAATGACCAGAGGGATTGAACATCTCTCCTATGAAGAAAGGCTGAGAGAGTTGGGGTTGTTCAGCCTGGAGAAGAGAAGGCTCTGTGGAGACCTTATTGCAGCCTTCCAGTACTTAAAGGAGGCTTATGAGAAAGATGGGGACAGACATTTTAGCAGGGCCTGTTGCGATAGGACAAGGGGTAATGGTTTTAAACTGAAAGAGGGTAGATTCAGAGTTGATATAAGGAAGACATTTTTTACAATGAGGATGGTGAAACACTGGCACAAGTTGCCCAGAGAGCTGGTAGATGCCCCATCCCTGGCAACAGTCAAGGTCAGGATGGATGGGGCTCTGAGCAGCCTGATCTAGTTGAAGATGTCCCTGCTCACTGCAGGGGGCTTGAACTAGATGACCTTTAAAGGTCCCTTCCAACCCAAAGATTCTATGATTCTGTGATTTTACGATTGTGTGCATCCTCTTTGTGTGCTCCTAGCAATTTGAAGAAGAATATTTGTGTATTGGTTTCCTCAGGCCACTTTGTTACTCCATCTTACTTGTTGCCATTTTAGTGGTATTCTAGCAAGGCACTAGATAATGTGATTACTGACATGCAGCCATTTTACAGTTTGTCCAGATTTTATTGTGTGCTCTCCCTTTCTGGTTGGGTGAGAAGGCTAAATCTAGGATTCCTTTGCTCACAGTTCCAGGTTTCTTTCCAGCATGTTGCCCTTTCCGAGTCCACATTGTACATAGCAAATTGCAAAAGCAGAAGTCAGAGATCTGCTCCATAATAACAGCAGACAGATTGTAGTCATTACAATCAAGGACATTTTAAACTCACACTTGTTACGTGAGGGATAAACCGCTGAATCCATCTTACAGACCTCACTGCAAATTACTTACAGCCATTTCAGTTGCACTTCTGCTGACTCCAAGAGTTCTAACCCACAGAACAGGATAAGATCTTGAGGTGGCTGTGTGTCAGGCAGAGATATCAGATTGTGAAACTTAATTTTCATTTCAATGACTCACCAGCTGACTAGCAAAGCCGTCAATTGCTTTGGCTCTGATGAGTACTGTTAGTGCCAAGATACTGTCTCCACCTCAAGGAAGTCCTAAGGAGACCAACAATAATCTTGAAGCCATTCTGGGATCAGTCTTGAGAACTGCTTCAGTTCAAAGCAGAACTATTGAGGTAATGTCGGTAATACAGGCACTACTGATTTGCTTAAGTAGGAAGGTGGTAAAGCCAAAAAAGTAGGGGTCTGGACCTGCTTAGTCACATTGGAAATGAGCAAGGATATATATCTTCTGTGTGCTGAAGGCAAAAAGGAAAAATCCCCAACAACTGCCAGCATTGCTCTCAGAAAGCATGGAAAAGAGTCACAGAAAAGACAGAAGAGAAACATCCTATAAAGAAATCCTCAGCAATTCTGGGTGGACAAGAGGCGAAAGGCACTCTTAGCATGCATTCCTGGTTAAGTGTTGCAGTGGCAGTCACATAAATGCAGAGACCTCCTCCACTTAAGCTGCAGTTGCACATGGAAACATGTAGAACTGATGAAAGATCTACCTTTTTGAAAAAGAAGAATTAAACATCTCTTTTTAATGAGATCCCAGTTGCAAAAGCTGTCTTTTGAGAGAACTGCTATGTTCAGGTTTTTCACTTACATAAAATACTAATTTGAGATCAGTTGCTTTATCCAGTATAAATTTGCTTTAAGTGCAGATGGATATACCTGATCAAATAGGAACTCTCTTTGCTTTGTGTGGAAAACCTGGACAGTGTGACTAAACAAGCCTCAATACATGAAACTACGATTCAGATTACTGTTATGTGTATAAAATAGGTCTGACATGCCTTTGAAGGCGTAACACTAAAAGCACTATTATGACTGCACTGTGATGTCTGTGTCTTTGTGTTTCAGTTGCTACCCTGTCCTCTCCAAGAAGAGTGAGCTTTGTACAAGAGGGCATTAAGGGAAGTGATCTAGTAGGATATGTAGCTCCTCAGTTTTGATTTAGACTTTGGACTTGACTGTCGAGAAAATCAACCACCCCTGCATTTTGGATTTTCTGGAATGAGGATCCTGGTGGGCACAAGCTTTGCTGTTGTGCTAAAACAGGTGTGGTGAGACTTTAGGAGACTCAGAACAGCTTTGTTTTCAAAGATCTGTAGCTTTTGGTGCTGCAGCAAGCTGTAGCAAGATTTAACTCAGTATAAATGGGCACTCTGGCACAAATTTGTGTTTCTTACTCGCTTTTCACATTAACCTGTATCGAAATACAAGTCCAAAGAGCCCTGTGAAGAACTTCAATAGAATTACCAGACTGCCTTTGAATTAACTAGCATGATGTAGTCATCACTTCCAACATCAGTGATCGATGTGTCAAGAGCCATACCTTTCAGGGCCAACTGGAACAACTTACTGTGTTGCTCTGAAGTTCACCCTGGCCAGTTACTCCAGGGTACTGAAGGACACAAACCTCTGGCTTCTTCGTGCTGATTGATTTCTGAACAGTGCAGTATCACTAGCAGCAATCTGGCATCAGCCCAGAGGTTTGAGCCCTGAAACATGGCCCAGCGGCCTGCAGCTGGAAGCAATGACAGGCTTTTCCCAATTAACACGTGAACTCGGTGCCTAGGTACACTCACACAGTTGACTCTGCAACTGAGGTAACAAGTTGGGTTGTAAAACTCACTTGGGAAAACAGCTCTATGGTGGAACAAGAGATTTGCAAAATTACTCTTTTCTAACTGGAGTCTTACTAGATGTTTCATGATCAATTCATTCACAACACTCCTAGGAAACTCTAGGAAACATCCTCTGCTCTGAGAAAAATGCATATTTTGCTCTTGAATCACAATTTGTCAGTGCTGATACTTGCATGTGTCCTTTTGGAAGTGCACTTCTGGTTTAGAGTGATCAGTTTCTCTGAAATGAGTGCCAGAGAGTACTTTGGGTTTTTACTTTAAAAGTATGATCATGACAGAGATGGGATATCAGAATGATGGAAGTAGTGATGTGTGCCAGATTCTACAAATGACCATTTTATCTTCAACACTTATGAAGTATTCTACACATCCAATATATAAGTGTTACTCTTCCTTGAGACTGATGGGTTTCTGGCATGCTCCCTATTCTCTTGGTATAGGGTGGAGAGCCTTCCTGGTCATTGCTAGCTACTAGGAGACACTTCTTTCTCTGAATCCCGCTGTGTCACCAACTTTCAAACTTTGTGCAGCTTAATTGGAAGCATTGCTGTTATCCTTTGGATATTGTGCAACAAAGTACTGGGCAGATAAACATTTAGAGCACTCTGATATCTTTGTTCTTAAGATTGCTATGGCCTATGAAGTTCCCTCAATTTAGTCAGTCACCTTAACACCACCCTTGACTCAAAAACAGTGAAGGAAAAAGCAGATAAAAGCATTTTGCACAGCTAGAATAGACATGAGAGCTTGCAGAGGCTTATAATCACACACAGCAACAGCAATAGAAATTTACCCATCCAGCTCATAATGGGTTTTCTCCCTTTATCTCCTTATCTCTTTATATCATCAGATAAGCTGATAAACACTTCACAGCTTTCCCCTCTGAGAGCTCCATGGCTAAAGCCAGCTCTTCATCCTGATACTGTCAACATGGAAGAAGGCCAGTATAAGAATCCCTTCTTTCCTCTAATTAGTGTTAATGAAACCTAGAGAGAAACAAACCAGCCCTTCTACCCAAAAAAGCCCGAGCTTCCCACTTGGGAAACAGTAATAGTCCTGTGAGTCTGGAACAGAGGATCTCCCTTACCATTTAGTAAGTTAAAACATGACTTCCCACATCTTTCCAAACCCTTAGCAAGTTGACAGTCACTTCACCTTGGTTTGGGAATTGTTCAAACCCCAAGGTAAAGCTTCCTCTCACATTACATTTTTATAATTCATGTGAAAATGTATGTTTACCTCAACTGGAATGTAAATAAAGTTAATTCATGTGGATCTTGAATAAAAGGAGAGATGGGGATAAACTGTTGCTCTGAGTACCCTACAGTCATGTCTTCGAGGAGTGACTAAAAGTAAGCTTACGGCAACCAAAATGAAGAAGGTGAAGGCAAACTCAAGGAGGAGAAGGCACTGAATTGAAAACTATGGGCAAGAAATTAAGTCCAGAGACACTTCTCCCTGCCTGGAAAAATCTACATTTCTATATTTGAACATGTTTCATTTCATCATCAAACTAACGAATGAGGACTACTGGCACAGATTGCCCAGAGAGGTGGTAGATGTCCCATCCCTGGCAACAACATTCAAGGTCAGGTTGCACGGGGCTCTGAGCAAACTCATCTAGTTGAAGATGTCCCTGCTCATTGCAGGGTGGTTGGACTAGACGGCCTTTAAAGGTCCCTTCCAACCCAAACTATTCTATGATTCTATGAAGTATATAGTTACTACTCAAACCCTCAAGGAAGAAATTATTGTTTGAACTGAAAGCATGATACCCTGGCACAGTGGAAAGGACAGCTGACCAAACCAGATAAAAAGTAAACACATGATGGAAAGCAAACAAAGCTCTGCTCCAAATTTGAGTTTGAGCAACTTCAGGTGATGGAATACAGGAACGGTGGCACTAGGCACTCACATGTCTGTTCTGGTAAATGCCAGACAGAAGTGAGGGTCCCTGCACTCACTTTATAAGTGGGGTGCTGGATTCACCAGGGACTGGTTTCACTTGTGCTACACAGGTCCCCAGGGCAGGTACAGTTACGTCTGGCATGTCCTGGATGCACCACGGTGCACAGGTAGCATCCGGTTATTTGAAGAAACGAAACATCTCCGTTCCCACTGGGCTGCCAAATGGGCTTTAGTCTCGCACCGCGTCAAAGCTGCAAAGCCACTGGGCTGGCCACAGGGCTCTGGCGCTTTCCAAGGGCAGCCTGGTCAGGGCTTGCCTTGAGCCCTGAGGGCAGCCTGAGGGAAAACTGGTGCCCACACAGTGCTGAGGTCAACTTGGCCACCCTGGGATCACAGCCTGAAGGGGAACTTATACCCACCTGTGGTGGCTAAACGAAGTGCGTTGATGCCAGAGAAAAGAGGGTTAGCTCAAACTTCGGGGACATGCCCCAAAAGGAGGCCACACAGGAGGCCGCCATGAGGGCCAGCTCGCCTGCGCCAAGTGCTCGCACACCCTCAGGGGTCGGGGGAGGGGAGTGCGGGCGGCCTCGCCGGGCTCCGCACAGCCCTCCA